>NC_056747.1:785600149-785712649 GCF_019279795.1 Protopterus annectens
GCTTTTCTTCAGCTGGAACTGGAGCTTTAGTCAAGGTAGAGGGAATTATGAACAGTTCCAAATACTAGTCACTTTTGGCCCAAAACCTTCAGGCATCTGCTAGAAAGCTGAACATGAAGATGAATTCCACCTTTCAACACAACAATGACCCCAAGCATATATCCAAATCAACAAAAGAATGGCTTCACCAGAAGAAAATTAAAGTTTTGGAATGGCCTAGTCAGAGCACAGACCTAAATCCACTAGAAAATCTGTGGGGTGACCTGAAAAGGACTGCACACAAGATATGCCCTCGCAATCTGACAGATTTGGAGCTCTGTCACAAGGAAGAGTGGGCAAATATTGCCAAGTCAAGATGTGCCATGCTGATAGACTCTTACCCAAGAAGACTGAATGCTGTAATTAAATCAAAAGGTACTTCATCAAAGTTAAGGGTGTGCACATTTATGCAACCAGCATATTGTACATTTTTTTATTTTTTATATTTTTTCCCCTAATACATTTGCTTGTTTTTCAATTGGATTGTACAGGTTATAGGACACATTAAAGGTGGGAAAAGTTTTGAAATTATTTATTGTGGTCTCATTTTGTTATATCACAAAACCCTGGCATTTTAACAGGGGTGTGTCAACTTTTTATATCCACTGTATATATATATATATATATATATATATATATATATATATATATATATATGTATATATATATATATATATATATATATATATATATACATACACACACACACACACACACACACACACACACACACACACACACACACACACACACACACACACACACATATATCTTTAAAAATATATGATTGTATGTTGAATTATTGGAATACAAAGGCATCAGAGCTGAAGTAATTGATGCCATCTTTCCAAGCAATATACTGAAAGACTCAAAACACTGAAACAATAGCTGATCACATAAGAAAATACAGGGTTTCCTTATGCAATCAGAATTCTAAAACCCCAGGACACATCCAGATCAAATTTGTTTGAATAGTGCCAGTATTATGGAAAGGGGTTTTGAAAGGTGAGGTGCAGGGCTAAGGTTAGCAGGTATTTGTAAGGTTGATTTCTTATACTTTTTCTGGATATAATTAGCTACAAATACCATAATTCCATCTTATGTCCTACACACATCACTCTGTTTGCCTTGGCACAGTCTACTGTTCCTGCTTCTTTCTTTCTTTTTTAAATTTTCCTACCCAGCAATGGGTTTACTTCTTCTTGTCTCCCTTTTATCTTTAATTTCTGACTTGGTAAAAAGTTTATAACTTTTTCAGCATTTTTTCTCCGGAGTTTCTGTCTGTATATATTACATTCTTCTTTCATATCCATACTACTACAGTAAACTCTCAGTTAACCAGAACTCAAGCAACTGGCACTCTCAAACAACCAGCAAAAAAAAAATCGAAGAAATACATTACAATTTTCATGTGTTGCACTTTCTGTTTTCCCCCCGCAGAAAGATACCTTATGTTTTTAAGAGTTTTAGAGTTTTAAAAAGGAAGATATGAATAAATTCCCTCTCTCCCCAACCTGAGAACAATTAAACCAAACAAATAGTACAGTATTAGTCAGGCCTATTTTTAATAGTAACTCTCAAGCAACCAGAAACTACAGCTATCCGGCATCTACCAATCCCCATGGGTGCGTTGAGAGTTTACTGTAATATTATTCAACATATAAACTAAATTCTTATGGTCTCTTCTTTTTTTCGTCTGAAAACTCTTCCTACATTCATTCTCTCTCTCTCTCTCTATATATATATATATATATATATATATAGAGAGAGAGAGAAAATATATGTGAGTGTGTGTATACTACACTATCCTATACTTGCATTCTCAGCCATGCCACCACTGATTCCAATATTTTGATAATATTGTTCCAGTTCTGAGTGATCTTTCCAAATTTCCTCTGTTTCTTGCTTAAAATAATCCTTCCCAGTCATCTTTCTTTTAGACACCGTATTCTTTACCTTGAATTGTACCACTCATATTTTCATGATATTTTTCCTATATTACCTCATGACCAGAAAATAAGGCTTCTACACTTTTTTTTGTTAAGTCACTGGTATATGCAATATAATCAATGTCTGGTTTGTTATCTTGTCTATATGTATATTTTCCTTCTTTTCACAACTTACACTTCCCATCCTATAATATCATTCCAGACTATGCCTGCACCATCCGCCATCTCTTTCTTCCTATTTCTGAAACCCATATTAAAGTTTCTCATCCATGTAATATTCATTTGCATTAGTGACAACATATAAAATTAATATAATGCTCATTCACATAACAAATAACCTTTCTAGTCACTCCCTTTTAATTAATTTATTTATTGACATTTGTTTAACGTGAAAATCTAACTAGAAAATGGTACCCATTTTCAGTGGAGGCCAAAGGAGAAAAGCTCCACAGATGTAGTTATAAACAGACATAAAGGTACAATTTAAAGACTGATATAAATATACATAATACATTTGGCCAAACATGTCCGACAGAGTATACAGTATATATATATATATATATATAGTCATAGTAAAGTTCATAATGTGATATTATGTTATACAGAAGCAATGTAATTATGATACTAGATCATGCATTTATTGTTTGGAAGCAGCTGGGCACTAATTGTGAGTGGAAACTCAGATAAAGTTACACAGAGGATATATATTTCTTGAGTTTTAAATATAATTAAACATATACATATGCTAAACTGTCACCATTCATGGACAGCTCTAGGGAATAGACAAGTATTGAAAGTGTAGAGTAGTTAAGTACACAGCAAAAAATATACCATGTTACATAAACTGAAAAAAGATACCATGTTACATAAAACTAAAAAAGATACCATGTTACATGAAAGTGAAAAAAGATACCATGTTACATAAAACTAAAAAAGATACCATGTTACATGAAAGTGAAAAAAGATACCATGTTACGTCAAACTGAGAAAGATACCATGTTACATAAACTGAAAAAAGATACCATGTTACATGAAAGTGAAAAAAGATACCAAGTTACATGACAGTGAAAAAAGATACCATGTTACATAAACTGAAAAAGATACCATGTTACATAAACTGAAAAAGATACCATGTTACATGAAAGTGAAAAAAGATATCATGTTACATCAAACTGAAAAAGATACCATGTTACATGAAAGTGAAAAAAGATATCATGTTACATGAAACTGAAAAAGATACCATGTTACATGAAAGTGAAAAAAGATACCATGTTACATAAAACTAAAAAAGATACCATGTTACATGAAAGTGAAAAAAAATACCATGTTACATAAAACTAAAAAAAGATACCATGTTATATGAAAGTGAAAAAAGATACCATGTTACATCAAACTGAGAAAGATACCATGTTACATAAACTGAAAAAAGATACCATGTTACATGAAAGTGAAAAAAGATACCATGTTACATAAAACTAAAAAAGATACCATGTTACATGAAAGTGAAAAAAGATACCATGTTACATCAAACTGAGAAAGATACCATGTTACATCAAACTGAGAAAGATACCATGTTACATAAACTGAAAAAAGATACCATGTTACATGAAAGTGAAAAAAGATACCAAGTTACATGACAGTGAAAAAAGATACCATGTTACATAAACTGAAAGTTACATAAAAGTGAAAAAAGATACCATGTTTCATCAAACTGAAAGTTACATAAAACTGAAAAAGATACCATGTTACATGAAAGTGAAAAAAGATACCATGTTACATAAAACTAAAAAAAGATACCATGTTACATGAAAGTGAAAAAAGATACCAAGTTACATGACAGTGAAAAAAGATACCATGTTACATAAAACTGAAAGTTACATAAAAGTGAAAAAAGATACCATGTTACATAAACTAAGAAAATATACCATGTTACATAAAACTAAGAAAAGATACCATGTTACATGAAAGTGAAAAAAGATACCATGTTACATAAAACTAAGAAAAGATACCATGTTACATGAAAGTGAAAAAGATACCAAGTTACATGACAGTGAAAAAAGATACCATGTTACATAAAACTGAAAGTTACATAAAAGTGAAAAAAGATACCATGTTACATAAAACTGAAAAAGATACCATGTTACATGAAAGTGAAAAAGATACCATGTTACATCAAACTGAAAAATATACCATGTTACATGAAAATGAAAAAAGATACCATGTTACATAAAACTAAAAAAAGATACTATGTTACATGAAAGTAAAAAAAGATACCATGTTACATCAAACTGAGAAAGATACCATGTTACATAAAGTGAAAAAAGATACCATGTTACATGAAAGTGAAAAAAGATACCAAGTTACATAAAACTGAAAAAGATACCATGTTACATGAAAGTGAAAGATGCCATGTTGCATCAAATTGAAAAAGATACCATGTTACATGAAAGTGAAAAAAGATACCAAGTTACATAAAACTGAAAAGGATACCATGTTACATGAAAGTGAAAAAAGATACCATGTTACATAAAACTAGAAAAAGATACCATGTTACATGAAAGTGAAAAAGATACCATGTTACATGAAAGTGAAAAAAGATACCATGTTACATCAAACTGAAAAAGATACCATGTTACATGAAAGTGAAAAAGATACCATGTTACATGAAAGTGAAAAAAGATACCATGTTACATCAAACTGAAAAAGGTACCATGTTACATGAAAGTGAAAAAGATACCATGTTACATGAAAGTGAAAAAAGATACCATGTTACATCAAACTGAAAAAGATACCATGTTACATGAAAGTGAAAAAAGATACCAAGTTACATGACAGTGAAAAAAGATACCATGTTACATAAAACTGAAAGTTACATAAAAGTGAAAAAAGATACCATGTTACATAAAACTGAAAAAGATACCATGTTACATGAAAGTGAAAAAAGATACCATGTTACATAAAACTAAAAAAGATACCATGTTACATGAAAGTGAAAAAAGATACCATGTTACATAAACTGAAAAAGATACCATGTTACATAAACTGAAAAAAGATACCATGTTACATAAAACTGAAAAAGATACCATGTTACATGAAAGTGAAAAAAGATACCATGTTACATAAACTGAAAAAGATACCATGTTACATGAAAGTGAAAGATGCCATGTTGCATCAAATTGAAAAAGATACCATGTTACATAAATGTGGAATTTTGCATGGATTTAAAGCATTGAGGTTGGACAGAGACATAAGGAGTAAGTGATGTAATATTAACAATGTACAATATAAGTTCTTATATTAGAGAAGAAAAACAGGAATGATGGGACACAGTGGGATAGATGTCATTAGAAAATAATGAGGGTGACAGCATGAGGGAAAGAGGTTGAGGAAATTAAAGGTAAATAAAATATTGTTAAAAATAAATTTTTGTCTGTATGGAGCATTAACAAATGCAAGAGTTTTTGAGATGAATTATTTTAATTTATTTACTTTATTTATTTTACATTTGTTGACCAGGCTAGTCTAACTGCATATATGTCCATTTTCAGTAGAGGCCCGAGGAGAAAAGCTCTGAGACAAACAATTTTAAACATAGAGTCCATAAAAACAGAGGTACAACACAAACAAATTACATAAGTATAGCAACAGCTTAGCAAAAACTTTTAAAAATCAGTTTAAGGTTACACATAGAAGACAGATTGTTATATTACAGTTGTATTAAGAAAAAAATAACAAAAAAACATTTACTGTACATGAGTTTCCTCAGGACCACAAGGCAGTCCAAAAGCAGTCAGACAACTAAAAAAATCTGATTCAAGGACATTGTGGAGCATAGAGAATATATCATAAAAAGTTTTTAGCTGAGAGGTGATTAGACAAATAGGAGAGTTAGTATCAGTCAGGATTAGAGCAGGGGCAGAGCCATTGGTTTTTAATGAGGATTTTCAATTGTTTCTTGAAAAGGTTGGTGGAAGTCAGGGATGTTATTTCTCTTCGAAGTTTGTTGCAAGTATTGCCAACAGCATTTGAGAACAGGCAGTCACGGGATTTGTTGTTGGATTTTATGATGGCTACTTGTAGCTTTTTTTGCGGATCTTAGGGTTGGTAAATTTTTATAGGAGTTAAAGAGGTTACAGAGTATGGGGGTATTTGTAGGATGATGTACAATCTTGAGGATAAAAATGAGTTGCTGGAAAAGTATTTGGTTGTGAACTTCCAGCCATTCTAAACATTTAAGATTATGGCAATGGTGGGTACTTAAGGGGGCACCTGTGGCCAATCTGGCTATGTTGTTGTAGGAGGTTGCTAGTTTATTTAGGTTGCTTTTGGATAAGTTAGTATAGATAGGGGAGGCGTATAAAAGGGTTGAAATGAGGTGGGTCTGAGTAATGGAAATCTTAGCTGAGGCTGTGAGAAAGGGCTTGATTTTATAAAGGAATCCAAGTTTTCTATTAACTGATTTAATAGTTGCATTTATGTGTGTGTTAAAGTTGAGATTGTTGTCAATAGTTACACCCAGGAGTTTGGTGGTGATGTCGGGAGCAATTTCTGTGCCATTATTTGATGTAATTATGAGATTTATAGGGGTGGATTAATGTGTAGGAGTAAAAAGTAATAATTTAGTTTTTTTTGGGTTAAGGAGGAGACATCTTTGATGGAACCAGTTTTCTACTTGGGTAAAGACTGATTGTGTATTGGATTGTAGTTCTGCTTGGGAAGATGCGGCACATATCAGAGTTGAATCATCGGCATATTGTATGCACGTAGCTTGGGGAAGGGAAGTTTTCAGATCATTAATGAAAATAGTAAAAAGGAGAGGTCCAAGAATTGATCCTTGTGGGACTCCAAGGGTGACTGGAAGCTGAGATGATACTTTATTGTCCCACAGGACTGCCTGTTTTCTGTTATCCAGACAGGATTGGAACCATTATACTAATTTAGAATCAAGAGAAAGTGATTTAAGTATCCCTATCAATAGTTGGTGGTTAACCATATCAAAGGCCTTTGAAAGGTCTATGAAGAGGGCAGAAGATAACTGGTTAGTATTCCTATTTTTATTAATACAGTCTGTAAAGTACAGAAGAGCAGTTGTAGTACTATGGTAAGGTCTGAAACCATGTTGGCAGTCCACTAGTAGCTCATTTTGGAGGAGTTGATGCAGTAGCTGACGGTGTATACATCTCTCCATAATTTTAGCTAGAGGAGAGAGAAGGGCTATGGGGCAGAAGTTGGATAAGTCATTGGAGGTACCACCCTTATGCAAAGGGATAATATGTGAGACTTTCCAATTGGATGGGACATAGGATTCCGAAATGGTTCTGTTTATTAAAATAGAAATAGGGTAGGCAAGTACACCAGCTGCAACTTGCAGGTATTCAGCTGGGAGGAGGTCAGCTGATGGTGTACATGGTTTAAGTTTGAGAAGAAGGGAGTGTATGAGAGATGTTGGAACAGGCTGGAGGTTAAGTGTCTGGGGCAAGTTGAGTAGTGATGAGAGTTTGGAGGTGGTAGCAGGCGGTATGGTATTAGCTAGTGATTGAACTTTTTCAGAGAAAAATTTATTAAAGGTGTCAGCAATTTGGTTAGGAGAAGTTTGAGTTAAGTTTGAAGGGGTGGGTGTTTTGGACTGTCCTGCGTGGAGTAGTTTAGTAATTCCTGACCAGAACTTTTGTGGGTTTTGCTGTTGGGTCTGTTGGAGTTTGAGGTAGTAGTTCCTTTTGTCAAGGAAAATAGATTTTTTGTAGTATTACGAAGTTTTCTAAAGTTAAGGTGGTCAACTGGGTTTTTAGATTTTCTCCATTTGGACCAGAGTTTATTTCTTAGTCTAATGTTAAGCATGGTGTCTTTGGAGAGCCAGGGAGCCGGTTTGTTTTTAATTCTAACAGTGCAGGTGGGAGCATGGTGGTCAAGGATTTGCAAAAATTTTTTGCTAAAGAAAGAAACTGCGTCGTCAAGAGGTAGGTATTTTAGGGGTGACCAATTGCAGGCTTTGAGCTCAGCTTGGAAGTTATATGGGTTGAAGTCTATCTTGTTTCTGGTAGTTATAAATGCTGGTTGATTGTGAAAGTGGGTCTTTTGCATAGTAATGAAAGTAGGAGAATGGTCAGTTATGTCATCTGGGAGTATACCTGTTTTATAGGCATGGGGTTACTATAGTAATGAAAGTAGGAGAATGGTCACGTATGTCATCTGGGAGTATACCTGTTGTATAGGCATGGGGTTACTATAGTAATGAAAGTAGGAGAATGGTCATGTATGTCATCTGGGAGTAGACCTGTTGTATAGGCATGGGGTTACTATAGTAATGAAAGTAGGAGAATGGTCACGTATGTCATCTGGGAGTATACCTGTTTTATAGGCATGGGGTTACTATAGTAATGAAAGTAGGAGAATGGTCACGTATGTCATCTGGGAGTATACCTGTTTTATAGGCATGGGGTTACTATAGTAATGAAAGTAGGAGAATGGTCACTTATGTCATCTGGGAGTATACCTGTTGTATAGGAATGGGGTTACTATAGTAATGAAAGTAGGAGAATGGTCACGTATGTCATCTGGGAGTATACCTGTTTTATAGGCATGGGGTTACTATAGTAATGAAAGTAGGAGAATGGTCACTTATGTCATCTGGGAGTATACCTGTTTTATAGGCATGGGATTACTATAGTAATGAAAGTAGGAGAATGGTCACGTATGTCATCTGGGAGTATACCTGTTTTATAGGCATGGGGTTACTATAGTAATGAAAGTAGGAGAATGGTCACTTATGTCATCTAGGAGTATACCTGTTGTACAGGCATGGGGTTACTATAGTAATGAAAGTAGGAGAATGGTCACGTATGTCATCTGGGAGTATACCTGTTTTATAGGCATGGGGTTAGTATAGTAATGAAAGTAGGAGAATGGTCACGTATGTCATCTGGGAGTATACCTGTTTTATAGGCATGGGGTTACTATAGTAATGAAAGTAGGAGAATGGTCACTTATGTCATCCGGGAGTATACCTGTTGTACAGGCATGGGGTTACTATAGTAATGAAACTAGGAGAATGGTCACTTATGTCATCTGGGAGTATACCTGTTTTATAGGCATGAGGTTACTATAGTAATAAAAGTAGGAGAATGGTCACTTATGTCATCTAGGAGTATACCTGTTTTATAGGCATGGGGTTACTATAGTAATGAAAGTAGGAGAATGGTCACTTATGTCATCTGGGAGTATACCTGTTTTATAGGCATGGGGTTTCTATAGTAATGAAAGTAGGAGAATGGTCACGTATGTCATCTGGGAGTAGACCTGTTGTATAGGCATGGGGTTACTACAGTAATGAAAGTAGGAGAATGGTCATGTATGTCATCTGGGAGTATACCTGTTTTATAGGCATGGGGTTTCTATTAACTAGTATCCAATCTAATATGGTTTGTTTCTTGCTTGGTTTGTGGGTTCTGGCAGGGAAGGTAATGGTTTGCTGGAAGCCAAAGAGGTTTATATGAGTAGTTGGATTGGAAATGGTACATCCATTCCAATCAATATTGAATTCACCAAGGAGTATAGTTTCTTGTGGTAGGGACATGGAAAGCCAGCTAAGGGTATTTTCAAGAGTACTGATGTTATTACCTGGGGGGATATATGAGCAAATAATATATAGAGATTTCTTGTATTAATTTGGAGTTTAGAGGTTAGAATTTCAGCATTATTAGGTGGTGGTGGATGGGTATCTAGTGCTGTAACCTTCAATTGTATCTAGTGCTGTAACCTTCAATTGTATCTTTTTTCACTTTCATGTAACATGGTATCTTTTTCCATTAATAACTGCTTAAATGAATGGACATTAGGTGCCATACCTCTCAACCCCTTAGTGCAAGAAATCTGAACAAAGCATGACAAAATGAGGGACAAAAGCCTGAAAATAGGAACAGATTTTAAATATTGCTCTTATAAACTTTAAAAGTTGCTAAGGTAACAGGGTTTGTGTTTTGTACATTTTCTGAAGGATTTGAAGTCTGAAACTCAAATGTCTTTCATTATTTAGTGATGTCAGTCCTTAGATCATCCCAGTGATTTGCCAGAAAACCACAAATTTTATGAGGAACACACCCTAAATATGAGGCAAAACTCTGGACAGTTGAGAGGTATGTTAGGCATAGACCTGCTTGATATAAGGATTAGGTTCCAGGTTTGACTTCACAATTGAAATTGATCCTATGTCTGATGAATTTTTATGGTTTGCAAATGTCGGGTAGATTTTTGTCTATAGATGGAAGGCTACTGTTAGGAAGGTAATGACGAAGGCTGGTACTGATTACTAGCACAAAGAGGAATTATAATTTTTTTATGAGTTAAGAGCATGTGATTATAAGTTAGAAGATGAGGTAGTTCTTGCCAGTTTAGTGTTCTATGTGCAGAACAGTGGTGGACTGTATGTGGTTTTATTAGCCACAAATCTTGCTACTTTATTATGACATTTTTCTAGCTTAGATTTTAGTGAGGCCTGTAGATTTGTTAGTATGTGAGAACCATATAGAAAGCAGGGAGGGTAAGGTAATACATCTATAGTTGCAAGAGCCAGTTTAGTGCCATTAGTAAGGAATTTCTTGAACCTATTCAACATGCCTAATTTCTAGTGAGTTTTGATTATACAGTTTTGCATGTGGAGAATAAAGTTAAGGTTGCCATCTAATATCACAATTAGCAGTTCTGTATGTGAGACAACTTCAATTTCAGTATTCTTAGGTGAGAACATTTTGAAATTAGTTTTCATAAATATTTGATTTTGGGAAAAAGTAGACATATCCTCTTTTTAGGGGATTGGGCAGGAGATGACTATTAGATAGCCAACTCTATGGTGTGAAAGTTATCTTGTATGATAATTTGAAGTTGGGTGTGTCTGTCAGAGGAACAGAACAGAGTGGAATCATCTGCATATTTTATAAGAATTGCTTGTTTAGTAAATGAGTGAAGGTTATTGATAAATATATTGAAGAGGAGGGGTATCTAGGATAGAACCTTGAGGTACTCCACTGTTGACAGATTGGTAGGTAAGGAGAGAGATTGGAGTAACATTTAATGATTGCTGTCTGTAAGACAACTAGCTAGTGAACCACTGAAGAATAGAATGTTAAGCCTAGGGTAGTCGATTGGAGCAGAAGTTTTTTTTTTGTGGTGCAACTGTGCCAAAGACTTTCAACAAGATAAGAAATTAAACATATTTGTCTTTGTCTCTGGCTTTATTGATGGTATCTGTGAATGATATGAGAGCAGTCATTATACTTTGAACTGGTTGAATCCTATGTCATGTTGGAGCTAGGAGTTACTGTTGTAAGAGATGGTGGAGTATTTGTTTATGAACACTTTTTGTAGTATTTTAGAAAGTGGAGATAGTATAGCTGTAGCTATGGGTCTAAAATTAAGAAGTGGTGACTAGTGTTGTATGTAGTGCTGGTCTCGAAATCCAAGTAGGAATCCAAACAAAGATGAATCAAGCAAGTTTTTATTTACAGAATCAGATTAAGCGCTTTCATCTTTACAAGTCAAAGACTTCATCAGAATAAGTTAAAACAAGCCTAAAAGACAGTTAAGTACTATTTTCAAACCAGACATCACGTGCTTATTGGCTAATACCAAATAGATTAATTAAACTGCTTGGATTTGGAGACCAGCACTGCACACTGCACTAGTCACCACTTCTTCAGTTTATTTGTAGAGTGTTTGTTGACTATTGGGCCCCCTTTCTTTCATTTATGGGTCTAAAGTTAGATATTTCAGTAAAATCATTATCTGTGTGGAGAAGTATAATATATTTTTCCAGAATGAAAGAACATAGGGTTCTTTTAAGGCCCTGTTTATTAGAATAGAAACTGGCAGCTATCTTAAGATAGCAGAGACTGAACAAGGTTATTTTTTTGTTTAGAAATTGTTTTATATAGTAGATAGAGTCAGATTTTAATGAGAAGTTATGTATGTTAGTAGTATTGGGTAGAGGTGAGTCAGTGGAGGTAGCATTGTCATCCTTGGTGACAGCAATGATGAAAGTATCTGAGGGAGAGGTGTTAGGTGAAGTTAAGATTTATTTGTCCCTGGGTGTATTATTTCTTTAATGGATCTTATTGTACCTATGATTATTTTGCAGGTCAGTGTAATATTGTCTTCTGTCATTATTGACTTTTTTTGGTAAGGTTGCAGACTTCTTTATGTTTTTGCCACATTTTCCATGCATTGTATTTGGTATGAATAAGACTTCTGCTGTAGCTGGAAATACATGGTGTAGTATGTCTCTTTTTCTTCTAGATGGTGGTCAGCTGTTTAGAGTATTCAATAATATTAACATCTAACATATGGAGTGGTTCTAGAATATATCCACAGACAAAACTCATAGCCCTTTCCCTTTACTCAGTAAGTCATATATTAAATGCCTCTCAAGCCATATCACAATTGTAGTGATTAATGTAGCATTTTTTTTATTTATTACCGTTCCTATTTCTGAAAAATCCTCTTCTCCATTAGATTATACTATTTTCTACTTTGTTATTGCCTGGATTTCTTTAAGTTGTTCTGGCATACTTAACCAAACATCTGCTAACCCTAGAACATCAAGATCAGTTTTGTTTAAATCCATTTTCCATCAATAAATGTTGTACTTATTACTTTATGCTGGACACATTCAAAAAGTAATTTTTTACAGTATTTGGCATCTCTCTTTTCTTTGGTTTTCTTTCTTTTTTAAGCTTTCTTTCAACAGTCTTTCTGCTTTCTTAAACTATTTTTTTGTAGGGGATACTGTTTTGATGTTCCTTAGATATAGTCCCCTCTTGTTGTCACACTTCTGCATTCAGTGACAATGTTTCATATTTAGTTTTTGTTGAAACTGTGCTAGGAAAATCTTTATCCCTTTCTACATCATCTGCCTTTTGCTCCCCCTGTAACATTGTGGTGTTACTGTTTGCATCTCTGGCTATTTTCTGTGCCACTTTCAGATACTTCAGCACTTGTATCTTCATATTGTCTAACTTATAATCAGATCAAAATGATCCTGGCTTCCGCATGTCTTGCAGTTTGGCATGCACAATGGCTTTATGATGTTCCCTTACCCCACATTGCTCATACATTTCATAGTGTTGAATTAATTGCTTCTTTTCCATAAAATGAACAGGCTTTGTACTGCATAGTACACCACAATGTTCCCATGAGCCCACAGATATTTATGTCATTTTCCAAATTTGCAGCTTGATTATATTTTTTCTTTTAAGTCCACAAAAGCTTTTCATCTCTACTTTACAATTCTCTTGGATCATTTTTTTTATTTCAACTTGACTTTCAAGTTTATCACTCAGAAGAATTTTAATGTCTTCTATGTTTAGAACATCAGTCCTGAATGGCATAAACTGGCTGTTTTTTATTTTGAGGGATGAAGCCATAATTTCATATTCATTCCATCGCTTACATTCTTTCTTCAATGCAAATTTACTTGTAAATCGTTTAGCCAGCTCAGCATTTATGAAAGTAATATCCAAATATGATTAATTTCCATAATGAGGCAGCAACTTAATATCTGTAGTATGAAAACCTAGAGTGCATCTGATATAAAAGCTGTATGTAACAGTACTAGAAAGTTTATACATTTTGTTAGCATCAGCTACTTTCCATGCAGACTGATCAGTCTCTCCCACCCTCATATTGAGTTCACTGTATGCCAGCCTCCACAGTGCCGTGAACCTGTTCTGTGTACTCCAACTTCTTCATACTCCCGTGAACCTGTTCTGTGTACTCCAACTTCTTCATACTCCCGTGAACCTGTTCTGTGTACTCCAACTTCTTCATACTCCCGTGAACCTGTTCTGCGTACTCCAACTTCTTCATACTACCGTGAACCTGTTCTGTGTACTCCGACCTCTTCATACTCCAGTGAACCTGTTCTGTGTACTCCAACTTCTTCATACTCCCGTGAACCTGTTCTGTGTACTCTAACTTCTTCATACTCCCGTGAACCTGTTCTGTGTACTCCAACTTCTTCATACTCCCGTGAACCTGTTCTGTGTACTCCCACTTCTTCATACTCCCGTGAACCTGTTCTGTGTACTCCAACTTCTTCATACTCCCGTGAACCTGTTCTGTGTACTCCAACTTCTTCATACTCCCGTGAACCTGTTCTGTGTACTCCAACTTCTTCATACTCCCGTGAACCTGTTCTGTGTACTCTAACTTCTTCATACTCCCGTGAACCTGTTCTGTGTACTCCAACTTTTTCATACTCCCGTGAACCTGTTCTGTGTACTCCAAATTCTTCATACTCCTGTGAACCTGTTCTGTGTACTCCAACTTCTTCATACTCCCGTGAACCTGTTCTGTGTACTCCAACTTCTTCATAATCCTGTGAACCTGTTCTGTGTACTCCAACTTCTTCATACTCCCGTGAACCTGTTCTGTGTACTCCAACTTCTTCATACTCCCGTGAACCTGTTCTGTGTACTCCAACTTCTTCATAATCCTGTGAACCTGTTCTGTGTACTCCAACTTCTTCATACTCCCGTGAACCTGTTCTGCGTACTCCAACTTCTTCATACTACCGTGAACCTGTTCTGTGTACTCCGACTTCTTCATACTCCAGTGAACCTGTTCTGTGTACTCCAACTTCTTCATACTCCCGTGAACCTGTTCTGTGTACTCTAACTTCTTCATACTCCCGTGAACCTGTTCTGTGTACTCCAACTTCTTCATACTCCCGTGAACCTGTTCTGTGTACTCTAACTTCTTCATACTCCCGTGAACCTGTTCTGTGTACTCCAACTTCTTCATACTCCCGTGAACCTGTTCTGTGTACTCCAACTTCTTCATACTCCCGTGAACCTGTTCTGTGTACTCCAACTTCTTCATACTCCCGTGAACCTGTTCTGTGTACTCTAACTTCTTCATACTCCCATGAACCTGTTCTGTGTACTCCAACTTCTTCATACTCCCGTGAACCTGTTCTGTGTACTCCAAATTCTTCATACTCCTGTGAACCTGTTCTGTGTACTCCAACTTCTTCATACTCCCGTGAACCTGTTCTGTGTACTCCAACTTCTTCATAATCCTGTGAACCTGTTCTGTGTACTCCAACTTCTTCATACTCCCGTGAACCTGTTCTGTGTACTCCAACTTCTTCATACTCCCGTGAACCTGTTCTGTGTACTCCAACTTCTTCATACTCCCGTGAACCTGTTCTGTGTACTCCAACTTCTTCATAATCCTGTGAACCTGTTCTGTGTACTCCAACTTCTTCATACTCCCGTGAACCTGTTCTGTGTACTCCAACTTCTTCATACTCCTGTGAACCTGTTCTGTGTACTCCAACTTCTTCATACTCCCGTGAACCTGTTCTATGTACTCCAACTTCTTTTTTCTCCTTTTTATGCCATAACTTCACACTTCAAAAGAGTTAGGGATATAACACGCCATTGTTTTATTTGTCATGTCATGATTTTACATTATACCGCCTCAAATTGCTTTAATCATCATTTGTTTTTCATTTTATTACTGTATTATATAATATGCATATATACTTTAAAAGCATATATGTTATGTGTCTAAACTGCCTTACTTATCATATTGATTATTTAATCATTTGCTTTCACATGTAAATGCTTGTTAATGTATGAAACATGCATCAGATTTGTTAAACACCATTGAATTTAATACTTTGGCTATGCCCAAAAGATTTTATTGTATTAATAAGAGCTGTACTCTGATAATAAAATTTAAAGCCATAAATAAATAATCTAATAACTCTCTGAAGGTTGCTCTTACAACTGTCACCCCTCCCACTACAATCTAACACTGATATAGGTTTGGGCACAGCACCGTTTCAACTTGCCAGACCTTATAGCAGGCTTCCCCATGCAGCTTGCTTACTGTAGTTTTCAAGCATGCTGTTGTTTTGTAAACATTAAAAAAAATCAGACATACATTTGTATTATTCTTAGTAGAATTTTTTTTCTATATGTATACATTTTGGTTCTTTGCTGTTCTACTAATGTAATGTCCTTTACAGTAGCCTAAGCACTTCATGTCCTGCTTGCTGAGCAGACTCGTGTAGGACTTTAAACACTGACCCGACACAGTTAATCCCGTTCATGTACTCTCTGTGCAAAGCTAAAAACGATACAGTTGTCAGTAACACTGGTCTAGTCATGCTATATTTTGTGCTGTGTAGCAAGTTCTGCTACTAGGCTGGCTAGGTATTGCTATTTTAACGGTTGTGTTTACTGTAGTTTTAAATGTTAAGTTTCACATTTTTTTTTTCAGTTAGTGGTTACTAAAGAATCTAGAAATGAAACTAGGTTTTATCATTCCTGTGGTAGAAGAAGCTCTGATTTAGTAGTGGAGAAACTGTTCAGTTTGGTTATTACAATGTTGAGCATAAGTTTATGACGCAGAATGCTCAAAAGAACTTCCTGTGGTGACCCATTTTTAAAGGGGAATGCTAGTGGATTTTTGACCGTCAAATATAAAAGAAAAAGAATGGATAGAAAAGTGCCATTCACTTTATCACTTCATAAAGGAAAGTCAGTACAGCCAGAGAGATCTGCTTCCATAAGTAAAAGCTGTCACTGATAGCAATCTTGTTATATACTATGTGGTATTCAACTTCTCGCGTGTTTACATTACAACAGAAGCCGAATGCCACATAATATGGAAAGGTGCAATGCCATTGCTGCAATCAGGGGTTTTCAATGACTGAGACATTTTCTGTGTGTGTGTGTGTGTGTGTGTGTGTGTGTGTGTGTGTGTGTGTGTGTGTGTGTGTGTGTTTGTGTCTCTCTCTCTCTTTTTATTTCATAAAGAGTTATGCTGAAATGCCCTTTTGCTAGATAGGGAGCCACACATTACAGATGTCCACAGTGATACTGCCTTGGCCCTAATCACAGCTCTAGTACCTATACTGTGTGTGCAGTAAACTTATTTGCCTCGCAGATTAGAGAAACAATTTATCAGGAAGCCAGTCAGCTGATTTTGGTTACATTTTAGGAGACATCATACAGATCATGTTCCTGTTTTGAAAGGCTGACCTATGACATGATATGAAAACCTTCTGCTCTGAATCTGAAGTGTTTACCAACAGACTGCATGCGGTTGGTTTAGCAGCCCCAGACCACCAAAAAGAGAAGGATAAAATGCTGAGATGTCTGAAGCTGACATTTTGTTTTTCATTTTATCACTGTATTATATAATATGCATATATACTTTAACAGCATATATGTTATATGTCTAAACTGCCTTACTTATCATATCGATTATTTAATCATTTGCTTTCACATGTAAATGTTTGTTAATGTATGAAACATGCATCAGATTTGTTAAACACCATTGAATTTAATACTTTGGCTATGCCCAAAAGATTTTATTGTATTAATAAGAGCTGTACTCTGATAATAAAATTTAAAGCCATGAATAAATAATCTAATAACTCTCTGATATTTGCTCTTACAACTGTCACCCCTCCCACTACAATCTAACACTGATATAGGTTTGGGCACAGCACCCTTTCAGCTTACCAGACCTTATAGCAGGCTTCCCCATGCAATTTGCTTACTGTAGTTTTCAAGCATGCTGTTGTTTTGTAAACATTAAAAAAAATCAGGCATACATTTGTATTATTCTTAGTAGATTTTTTTTCTATATGCACTCTGGTTCTTTGCCGATAACAATGCAAAGTTCACTTTCTCAAATGACTTTTTTATAGAACAAAGAAGGGGACATCATATAGTGGCTGGGGAAAGGACTTTCACTTTTACACAGGAAATGCTATCGATGAGATGGGAGAGAGAGTGTGCAATGTTGCTATCTATGCACCTTGCACCACACTGCAGTGAACATATCTGCTGTGTGCATGCTGTTGTCCTCCTTCTGCTAACATGCAACAACACAGCCATGGGAACTTTGCACTCCAGTCTGCACCAGAGAGTCGCCCTGGTTATGGGAAAAAAATACTCTCCTTCATGAAAGGAAAACTGGCATCATTTGCTCAGTCATGTCACCTCTTCCCCCAGCTAGCATCTTCAGTGACTGGATCTGCTACTCTAACACAAGTATCCTGGTTCTAAGTTAGGCATGTTTTGTGGTTTGTGACTGTCCTTGCCTCTTTTCTGCAAATGGAAGAATAAAAACGAACACATTGCTTTTGGGAAATAGTGTAACATTTGTAGGGTATCATTTTTTTTTGACTGACACAGCTATACAGGTAAGAACTCCTAAACTTTACTAGCTATTGTCTCCTTTCCAAACAAACATTCTAAGTGAACAGACTCCATGAGGATGCTTTTATGTGTTTCTTCACCTTTAAAGATGGAGTCTTTAAGACGTCTTTACAAAGAGACTTATGGAACTTTCTCTCCCTACTTATTCTAAAAGCAGTACAGGAAGAACTGAGAGATCACAAATGATGTGCAGAAACAAGATGTTTTTATATACATGTGCGACACAGATGCCAGGGCTGTGCCTTCTATACTTTACGTCAGGACTACATGTTTATTTAGTAATGCAGAGGCTTCATGTCTGGATCTATCATCCTTATTTGGGGATAAACTAGGACCCTGTATAGAAAATAATCTATGCGTGTGTTTAACAAAGAGCAGTACTTAGATACACATACCATCTGGGTACGTCACTTGTGCAGCAATCTATGAGCAGATGATACACTGAACAGTAGCTACAGCCTCCATATTTATTAGTATGTTACAGTGAACAACATGCAGGTCAACTGCCCAACAAATGGCAATAAAGATGAGTCATGCACAAGTGATATTTACATTTGAAATGAAGTAGAAGTTAACAGAATAGTGGAAAGGACATTGTGGCAGTTACAATACGGACATCTTGTGCTGATCAAAATAGCAGACAATGGTTACATGAGTAAAATATCACTAAAATTAACTAAAAGTGATTGTACATAAGAAACAAGACATTCAGAAACATCAGTATAACACAACTAAATGCAGTGTGATTTTTGGGGCACAAAGGGCAGACTTTAAGAGTTTCAAATAAGTGTGTAAAACTTTTCATGGAAATAACTGTAAAACTACAATGGAAATAACACATTAATGATCACTATTGTAAAAATCAATAAAGTGTGAATTTAGTAGTATTAGAAAGTAATGTTTACTTATCACCTAACATATTAGTATATAATTAATGTTTCATATTTTTTCTTGTTTTCTTCATTTGTTGTATTAATTTCCTCCCTTTCTGACACATTCTCAAACATTAGCTGCATTCATTCATTTTAAGACTGTTAAGGCATTTAGGAAGACTTTGTAATTGTAATTATATATAATGTATTAATGATTTTATTGTATGTCATATATGTATTAACCAACTAGGTTGTGTTGTTAGTCATATATATGTATATTTTTTTATATATAATGTATTAATGATTTTATTGTATGTCATATATGTATTATTATTATTATTATCTATGTTTGGAATATGCGTCATAAGTATATATTTGTAATTTTTATAATTTTTATATGCTTGTCACATTATTTTTTTAGGCTGCATGTCATGTGACTGTTTGACTCCTATTTAAATTTGATTGTTTTATTGAATGTTTGTATGAGTATTGAAGAAGGGTAGTAACACAAAAGATTTGCTATTTCATAAAGGTTTTTTTTTTCTCCACGTTTGGTGTTTTCTATTGACTATTATCTTGCAGCAGTTTGGATTTTTTACTTTAAATAGCCACCAGTCAGTTTATTTATTTATTTATTTCCAGTTTGATAACCGGGGAAGTCCACTGGGCCCGAAACCCCGTTTTCAGTGGAGGCCCGGGGAGAAAAGCTCCATAATAATACATTACACACAAAAACACTCTGTGTTCTAACAGCTTAACACTTTAACAATTTCCAAAAATGTAGTACATTTGGCAGTATACTTAAGAAATTAATATAATTATGCAACTGTATTGTTAGTGTAGTAGAGAGAGATAAAAGGAAATTATACATAGATCTTGAATGCAAGAGCAGTAAAACAGAGGAGAAGTGAAGGAGATGCAAAGAATTAGTTAAATAGTTCCACACAATTCTGAATTCCCTTAACATGTAAAAGTATTTATGTTTGCTGTTTCACAACTGCTAAACTCATGTTTTTTTCTTCAAAACACTGATTTTTTTTAAGAAATATAGTGTACCTGCAATAACTGTATACACATTTGCTTTTGGTATTATGTGAAAAATCACTTTCTTTGTCTGTCCCATATTTTATATTCTATAAATTCATTCTGTTCATTCATTTCACTATTCAGGCATTAATTTGCCCCTTTAATGCAGTCGGTATATTAATTAATTAATTGTCACTTCATTTGACTGAGCCAAAGTCCATTTTCAGTCAAGGCCAGTGGAGAAAAGCTAAGTAGAAAAGATTGCTATACAGTTTTGAATATAGTACAATCAGGAATAACAAAACGTATATTTAAGTCATTTAACAATACAAGACAGACTGGATATAGCACAAATAGAAGTAGCAAATGATATTTACAGGGCAACTGAATATTACAACTGTCAGATTCTCATTGGAGTTGAAGAGAGATTATTCAACAGCAGTAAGTTAGTTGGTGAATATTAGAGGAATGCAGAACAAGGAATCTGTCACTTTAGAAGGGTCATAGGCAGTTACAAATCCAGGTTGATTTCAGGTAAGGCTTTAGTTTACTTTACTTTACAAGCAGGCCAGGAAATAAAATTGTTTATTATTTAAAAATTGGTAAAATTCAACATAAAAATGATAAAACAGCTCTAAAAGTTAAATAAAAATAGCTTTATTATAAAATAGCAGGAACCACAGTAACAGCTTAAGTCCGCAACAGGACTTCTTCAGATTTGCCAAATCACACGCACTCCAAATTTATAAGGATAGCACTGTTCATAAAACACATTAGCTGACTCACTGATTAATGCTGTAAAGTAAGCATCTTTTAAATACAATTCTGTATCATTTAATCATGACTTTTGACAGCCTTTCAGTCTAACATATTAAGTGTCTTCCATCCAGTCTAATAGATCCTCCACTGTATCTTTGCTGTAAGGTAAACTGATAGTTTCTAGAACTGCGGGGTTAAGTATGCCAACATTACAAATTACAGTATGCTAAACAAAGCATTTGTGTCATCCTTCATCCTAATTTCATATGTATGTTCATATATGCATTTTTGCAATTTTGTAGAGCTTCACCCCATGTAAAGCACTGTATTTGTGTTGCAATAAACATCATAGATCACATTTCTAATCATATATGAAAAATGGCAGATGTAAAATAATAACTGTCCCTAAGACAAACTCTTGCGATATCTGTCATTGAATAACAATATTGGTTACACAATCCACATTCATTCTTTCCTACATTCTGCTTTATTATTTGAGTTTTCTTCTCTACTAAATCCTTGACAGTTCTCCCTCTTTTAAAAATAAAATTGAATCCAATATAATAGTGAGGGTAATAGACAGCATGAGAGAAAGACACTAAGAAAAGTTGTTAGCGTGTTTTAAGGTTCTCGGGTCTTAAGTTTCTTGATGGAACTTTTTGGCACAACAAATTCGGGCAAAACCACATATAATGGTGGACAAAGACTCCAAATCAAGGTTAGATTTTAACTATTGCTCTTGCAAACTTAGAAAGTTGCTAAAATATTGTTTTTTGCATAGACAAATTTTCTGAAGTATATGACATTTGAAACTTAAATGACTCATTTATTGAGTTCAGTCCTTTATGAATTGCTAGAAAGACATCCATTTTTAAGAGGAACAGACCAAAAATATGGACACAAATCTAGACATTCTGCAAAATCTGGACAGTTGAGAGGTATGATTTATTTATTTCTCTATTTATTAGGTTGGAAATGATAGGATGTTTATTAGGTTAACGCGTGATTTGCTTGCATGTATTGTTACAGAACTTGCATAGTACGTTCCTTTCCCTTTATGGTTATTGTGCATTTCTGCATTTATCTGTCTGTCTGCCTGTTTGTTCATATATATATTTGTTACTGATGTAAAGCACTGATCCACATGAACCAATTTCAGGCTTAGCTTGGAACAAAAACGCCCCCCCCCAAAAAAAAATAAATAGCTTGTCATAGTTCAGACTTAGTACACACATAACAGTATTTAAAAGTTCAGAAAATACTACAAGGAAATTTTATATTGAACGATGATAAGAATGCTTTGTATAAACATATAAATGCATATGGCCCTCGTCATAGATTTAAATTTAGGGTAATAGACATGTTGTATGTATCCATTAGGGGTGGAGATACCAATAACTTATTAGAAATTAAAGAGTATGAATGGATATTAAGATTAGCAGCTGATCGCTCTCCAGGTTTGAATTCTGCAGTTACCTTGAAACCAGTTCTTGTTAAGTTACAACCAACTAGGTTGTGTTGTTAGTCATATATATATATATATATGTATATTTTTTATATATAATGTATTAATGATTTTATTGTATGTCATATATGTATTATTGGTGTTATCTATGTTTGGAATATGCTTCATAAGTATATATTTGTAATTTTTATAATTTTTATATGCTTGTCACTTGATTTTTTTGGGCTGCATGTCATGTGACTGTTTGACTCCTATTTAAATTTGATTGTTTTATTGAATGTTTGTATGAGTATTGAAGAAGGGTAGTAACCCGAAAGCTTTGCTATTTCATAAAGGTTTTTTTTTTCTCGGCTATTTAAAGTAGACAGAGGTAAAAAGTGTTTCAAGGGATTTATAGATATTTTAAGAGTGTTTGTAGGTGCAAAATAACAGTTATTTTGAAATTAGTGTGGGAATGAATACTCAAAACTGATTTGGTTGTAGAAGGAAGTCCTCAGTTATATGGCTGAATGTGGCCACTTTCAAAATGGATGAGCATGTGGGACATATTACTGCTTTTAATGGTACTTTACAGGACTGGACAGCTTATACTGCAATACTGCAAGAGTGCATGTATGTGTGTATTATAATAATAATAATAATAATAGTAATGGGTATTTAATGTGTGTGTGTGTGTGTGTGTGTGTGTGTGTGTGTGTGTGTGTGTGTGTGCTGGAACAATTGTCTCCAAAAATCACAGAAATGGGATCTGCTTCTGTAATTACTTTATAAATCCACTAATATAGGCCGCACAGGATACTATAATGATTACTAGAACTAATATAACAACTGAAATAATTTTTCTTTATCGGGTAAATAAACTTACAATTTTAAGATGGACCACTAGGCATCAATTCAGCATTTATAGACTGTTAAGTATTTGAAAATCTTTTGGATAACTGGTATTAAATATTCTATGTATCTGTAACTACTATAACTATAAATGACAGTTTAGACAATAAAATGTGTTGCTGTTGTGAAATGTAACAGATATTTGAACATTCAGTCTATTGATTAGCTTGACTTCACCAGCTGAGCCATAATTTTACAGAAGAATGTAAATCCAAATCCCTTTGTAATTATGATGCATTTAAATTTCGCGAGACACCTGATGAGACATGAAAAGTTTGAATTATATGGCAGCGTTGTGCAGCTAAGCTAAGAGCTGGACATTTTGAGAAATTCTCAAAGGCATACTAAGAGACAGATTTGTGTAATGTACTTATTGAGAAAGCAACAAAATAAATTGTTTTCTATGGAGGATCTCACGCTTGAGCAGACATTAAACACCACAGTATGACTGGAAACATTAGCCAAAGACAACCTAGAATTCCAGCAATGTAGTTAAGGTTACCTTTGACAGAGAGCCTATTAAGTCTTATAAGTTCATAGGTGTATATTGGGCTAATGACCACTAAGGCCTTCATAGTCCTGGATAAGCATCCCAAATATATCCCAAATGTATGTGCTTTAGAGTTTTTTTAAAGGGATATATGTAAGCTAGAGCAAGACTTACAGGTTGCCTCTGTCCATTAGAGACATAGGCGCTAGGCCGGGGGTATATTTCTTATTTCTCATTCACTGGTCCAAGTTTCTCTTGAACAGGGTTAGGGAAGAGTTCTGCTTCACATGGATGAAAAGCCTGTTTCAGAGAAGGGGAATTCTCTGAGACACATACCTGTCATTCTAACATCTTCTATTTATGTTGCAAGCAAAGTTTAAATCCCTAGATGGAGTAATTCTGATGCTTTTCATTTTGCAGATATGCAAAATGTCCATCAGAGTAAGATCCAAGGATGCCCTGTATACCGGGCATGGATCACTTCTCAACAGTCTGTAGGAAACACAGTATGGATATAGGACACTGAGGCAGTCTGCATAAGGCATGCTGCTTACTCCCTGCATTGTTTTCTGAAGAATCGCTGAGGACGTTCTAGCTGTTGCATGTACCTGGTCAGGTACATGCTGAAGGGGAAGTTGTACTCAGTGATGGGCCAGGAGAAGGCTGAATGCAGTGGAATGATGACTTCTTTGAACCTAAATGCCATAACTTTGCTTATAAGCTGAGCAACATAGAATGATTTCCTTATTACTTTAGACACGTTGGTCAAAAGCCAGTTTACTATCTACATACATACCTAAATCCCCGACCACTGGCTCTACTCTTAGGAGTGTGTTATTGATGAAGTAATTTCCTAGGGTGGCTGGCTTCCCAAAGGGTACCATTATGCATTTCCTGGCATTGTGTTTTAAGCTGTGGCTTTGGCAACAGTCATTTTTCTGTGTTAGTCCTTCCTGTAGAATGCTAGTGTGAGGCGTCTGTGATGCTCCTGGTTTGTAGTCATGGTCAGTGAGAGACTCATGACATTGGCTTTGACTTCCAAGAAGTAGATGCCAAAAAGAGAAGACCAAGCACAGAGCCCTGAGGAACTCTGCTAGTGACCGTCTCTTTGTGGAGGTGGTCTTCTCTAGCCTAACTTCCTGTGTCTTGAGAGCCAGCTGGCTATCAAACACTTAATATAGGATGGGGTTTATTCCTATATCCATGATTTGTTTACAATGGCTGAGTGGAATATTATATCAAATGCCTTAGCCAGGTCAAAGTAGGCAGTATGCACCATTTTGCCCTTATCCATTGCCTTGGTGAACTTCTCAAAGAAGTCCATTAGGCTGAGTAGTCATAATCTGTCCTTGACAAAACCAAACTAGATTGGCTCCAGTGTCTGAAGGTTTTCTATGTCCTTATTAATCATTTCCATTATAATTATTTCAATTAATTTGCATATGAGACTAGTAAGACTTATGGATCTGTAGTTCCTGATGTCCACTGATGGCCTGCCCTTGTACAGAGGGATGATTGTTGCTGTTCTCCATTTGCAAGGCACAAAGCCTATCTGGAGGCTATGGTTAAACAGTGACTCCAGTAGTCCTGATAGGTCATATTTCTTATCCTTTTGATTTTCATCCTGGGATTTTATCTGGGCCCATTAATGCAGTTCATTTGGCCTTAGGGAGTGTATCTAGGACCTTATCCCTAGTAATAGTTGGGGAGTTTTGTTTGATGTATTTCTTGGGGGCAGTCCAGACAGAGAGGGCCTCATAAGATGCAAGTATGTTTTCCATATAGCAAACTGTCACAAAGAGCTGAGATGTGTTGGTTTAAACAAAAAGTGTGTGGAATTTGTTATAAAAACGAACTCACTTAAAAAATATACATATTGAAAAGTAATACACAACAGAATGACAAAATAAGGTTACGAGATGGAAAACATAAATAACAATGTGCTTTTAAAATGTTGGATGCAAGAAGTGAAGATGGGCCAGGCAAAATGGTGGCAATTACAGAGTAATGACTCGAGGTATTTAGAATTTTGAAATACGAGTCGTACTGATAAAAACACTGGCTATGATTCTGAAATGAATGGTGCACTGTGCCATGCAAGATGGCATGATAAGTAGAAGTGTGCAGGATGGAGCTGTTTCAGAGACATAGATGGCACTTTCTTATTATCAGGTGAAACTGCATAGCTGGCATCATATGGAAATGAGTGAATAATGATATGAAAATGAGCAACATTATGATTCTGCTTATGAATAGAAAAACAGGGTAAGCAGCATCACAGAATGATTCAGTACTGCAGAAAAATTGTACGATCAGCTTCAGCTGCCAGTAAGCTTGTCCACAGTGATTTTTCAGTGAAGAGGGATAGAATTAGCACTATAATGCTAGGAGCAGCAGACATAACATCCAACCAGAATGTGTTAGAGCACATTCTTGCACCCATTGTCTACAACAGGACACAATGCCATCCTTCAGATTGTAGAATGATCTGACCCAGCCTAACATACCATCACCAAACATGAAATCATATAGTCTACATGGAATACCAATCCCTGTGGTCACTAAGATACCCGAAACATTGACAGTTGTTGCTACTGGGACTTTCCAGTGACCATCAGGAGACATGATCAGGATAGCACAGGCATCTGCCACATTAATTCCACACCAGTTCCTCGATGTTATTCTGCAGAATGTGAAAGAGCATATGTAATTCTCAGGGATCAATAAGGAGAGAAACAGCAGTATTCTGTGAAATCGCCTACTTCTCTGAGGTTCTAGGGGTCATTGCTTATATCCACATTGATATCAAGGTCACATCTGATCAATGTGAACAATGGCTCATCAACCAGTAAGTTTTCTACTCCATCAACTGCCAGGTGGTGTGCAATGCATGGGTATTGCATACAGTGTGTCTGTGCACCATCCGACAGCTCTCATGATTCTCACATCTGGTATACATCTAACCCATACCAACAATTTCTGTGGGGTGACTTCCCTCAGGGAATTATTTTGTGAGATGCTGGATATGCCATGGTTCCATGGCTTGTGACACTGATACACACCTAGCAGAGGGTAGATTACATACAATACAACACTATTACAGACCTGTAACATTGTGAGTGTGTGGTCAGACTGATGAAGGCTTGCTTCAGCTGTTGAGATTCCTCCAGTGGTGTATTGCAATATGCCTCAGAGACCTGCAAATAGACAGTTGTTGTCTATGCAATTTTGCATGATGTGGTGTTATGCAGGCAGCTAGAGCAAGGTATCTCATCAGAGGAGCAGACAGACTGCAGCCATTGGCAGAAGAAATTTCAGTTAAGGAGCTGTTGGGGAACCAGTTGCAGGGATAGATCATGTAAAGCTGAGGTGGGAGCAATATGCTGCAGCACTGGCACAGAGGCAGCATCTGCACTGTGATTATGGGACAGATTAGACAAAAAGGTTAAAACCGATGCATGCAAGTCTATACCCAGACTATGTTCTATAGTACATGGAGTGACTGCACTGTGCATCAGACATCACTTACCCATATAACACAGCTGTGAGAAAAGGCAAAACTTGTCATTGTATGCACAGGTGGGGAGGGGTGAACTGACAGGAATTAGCAATGCGCACAGTGGTGGTTGGGTTAACAAAGGATGTGGTAAGGGGTGTATGACCAATGGATTGGAGGGAGCAGGGTATGCTGTGAAGGGAGGGGGTAGTGCTGCCTGAGAGGGGTAGGTGTTCAACAGTACACTGTACTTGTTCAGAATGGGTTTCAGGGGTCACAGCCCCTGCAGATGTGATTGTGCTGTGTAAATGTGAATGCAACAGATGTTGTGGAACCTTGGCTGGGATAGATACAGATTGTGAATGTTCTCAGCCATAAGTGTGTCCCTTTGGAGGAATTGCAATGGCACCAACATCTTCTGACATGGAAACTTGTGAACTCTCAGATAGAGATCATCTGGCCATACTGTGTGTCTGGCTGCCATATATTTAATGTCTGCATTGGTGACCGCATCATGCTTCACCACTACTGGGTGGTTTGGATGAGGTAGTGGTAGATGAAAATGAACTGCCTGTTTTGTCCATGGTGGAGGTAGATAAGTGGTGACCAAGAAAATGGCATTGGCCTTGTTGTGTGGAGAGAGATGGACTCAAAGTGACAGAGATGGCATCCAGTTACCTCTTCATCATGGCAATCATATTATCTAGGCATTGAAAACTGTAATATAATTATCACTTAGGCTGTGGATTACATTGCTCATCTCTCTCACTGTGGTGGTGGTAGCATCTGCATGTGCCTGGATAACTGTATTTTTTGTAACATAAAAAAATGTTTCTCCTCTTACTGTTACTGCTGTAAGACTGTCTTGAAATTGCCTTCAACAAAGGATTTCCAGTCAGCTGTTTAATTGGTTTGTGGTAGCATTGCACTTGTGGGTCTCTTCTTCCAAATTTTCATTTTAGGAGGACTGGATTTATTCATCTTTTGGCAGAAGATGTTTGTTTGGTCTGTCTGAGTTGGGAAATACACAAAAGGATTTGTAGTGTAGTCATTTATTGTCCAGAGGTTTCATTAGTAAGTTTTCTGTTTTTTTATGTGCTGCTATAAATTTTGCACATACATGTAGGTTATCAGTACCCTTTACAGAAGTGAACAGCTAGAAAGCAAATTTTCCCTGTAGAATGGTTTCTAAAACTGTACCCTGTAATGCAGCGATATAGAGCAAATACCTTGTGCGCCGACAAGCTTAGAGCAGCTAGTTGGGCACTGAGTGGCAATACCTACAGATTTAGTAGAATTCAGTATTGTATAAACATTAAATTAGTGGAGTTCAGTACTGTGTAAACATTAAAGTTAGTAGAGTTCAGTGCTGTGTAAACATTAAATTAGTAGAATTAGTACTGTGTAGCATTATTTTCCCCAGTAAAGCAGCCTTATTAGTCTGCACCAACAAAGCACCCTTAATAGCCTTCTAACCCCAATACACCACCCCTTTGTACCTCTCCAATCAAAGGACTGGACAGTATGGATATGCAATTTCCTAACATCTCTGTAGCCAGCTTGGTGGATATCGATATCTTTAGACAATGTAGCAATTGTCTCATGTTTACTGACAACCACTTAATCCTTAAAAAGCAAACACAATATATGAGAGGTGAACTTGCATAATGACACTAGAGAATAAACTGTTGCATACAAGCATACATCTGGTTCTCAAAATCAAACACACACACAAACACACACACACACACACACACACACACACACACACACACACACACACACACACACACACACACACACACACACACACACACACACACACCTCACATAGAACTCAATACATGGATTGATTAATGTATGCTAAGGCACTTAAAAGCAATCTTCCTAAACAGCAAAGATCACCTAGACTGCCTGTTGTCAACGTTATGCCTTAGCAAGCCCAAAGGCATGCAGAAAAAAACAGCACCTAACACCACACATACTGTCACTCTCAATGGAGACCAAACAGACTAAAAAAACTCCAGCTATTCTCTGTCTCATATCACCTACTTAGAGGCAATCTCTGCTTGACTTACAAAGCCATGTCTGACCCAGCTCAGTTAGAAATGCTACATCTGAAGAAATCCCAATCCCTCCACACCACACGCTCCAGAGACCTCAACCTCATTACCACAATCAACAGAACATGTTGAAGGGATAGGTTCATAACCCAGAGACTGCCCATGCTATGGAATAGACTTCCCATACATGTCAAACAGAGCACCTCACTGGCCCTCTTCAAGAGAAATCTTGATGAATGGTTGGGAAATAGAAAATTCACCCTGGGGATCACTCCAGTAGCTTTACTCAACAGAGGCACGGGGTACTAAGGTTGGGTGGCACAATGTCAGGGTAATTCTATGGGCTAAGCTTGTATAGGCTCCAGGGCCATTAGCCTAGTACACATCTATGAACCTGTGAACCTAAATACACCTAAGGCAAGCAAAACACTTCCCAGGACTCTCATCATAGGGGACTCTATTGTGAGATATACTGATGCCTGTTGAACAAGCAAAGACAACTGTTAGTTGCTTATCTGGAGCCAGGATCATCCAAATCACACACTCACTCAAGTCTGTACACCACAGGTACCAGTATGATTCCATCATAGTCCATGTAAGTGTAAATGATAGGAGATGTACCTCCCTGGATCATATGAAGAGAGACATTATGGAGCTTTTATACTGTGTGTCTCGGGCTGGCATGAACCTGGCACCGAGCAGCATATTACCATCACCGAGGATGATGCCAAAGTATGAGCAAAAAATGATTCCTTGAACAACTGTCTGTCTTTCTGGTGCCATTCTAAAGGAATCCAATATTTGTCAGCTTGGGAGAACATGGTCAACAGACCATGCTGCTTTGTCAAGGATAGTCTGCAACTTTTCCCTCTAGGCTTTAAAACACTAGCTAAGGCTTTGTCCACTGCTATAGTGGCTTTTTTAGGTAATGCCAAATTGACAAACCTACCGACATAGCAAAATCAACTCAACAGAACCTCATGGTGTTACTGTTCAATGCTAGGAGCCTAAATAAAAACTCCACTCCCTCCAAGTCCTTGTCACACTTGAGAATATAGATATCTGTGCAGTAACTGAGACATGGTTTAAAGTGCAGAGAGTACCCCAGCAGTACAAGGTTTCAGTGCCTTCCACACTTTTAGACCAATAGCTGCACAGACAAGGGCTAAAAGTGAAGGTGTTTCAATATACAACAATAACAAATAGGGTGATCAAACAGGATGGCGTGTGAGAGTTTCTTCACATGCAGATCACCATAGGCTAAATACCTTACCATATGCTAGTCAACTAATGTCAAAAAAGCTCACAATGCATACTTGGACCTACTGAAGACATTTACTACAAAACCCAAAAACCTACTCATGGTAGACTTAGATCTATAGAGGGGTAATGATACGCAGCCTCAAAACTACAGGCACAGAGATTCCTGGACTTCGTAAATGCAAACACCCTTGACCAAATAGTGAATACACCCACTAGAGGTTCCAACATGCTTGATCTCATGCCCACAAATGTGGAAGAATGATGCTCCCTCAAAATGTCTTAACTTCCTTGGTAATTTCTGACCATTAAGCTGTCTCCTTTGAAATTAAAATGAACTCCATAATCCCATTAAAACCAGTAATACAAACTGTTAAGTTAAGGTTTGTCCAAATTCAATGCCCCTCCAAACCCTGATAACACAGTAGCCTATGCTGAAATGCTCTCAGAAACTTTGTGCAATCATGTCAATGGCTGTGTAGAGACTGCTGTACCTTCCAGAAGTAAGCCCAAGACTACCCTCAGAAACAAACTATCCTAGTGACATCCCAAATTAAACAGGGTATACAACAAAAGGAAAAACATATGGCAAAAATCAGGAAGGGTAATTCCTATCAAGATAAAAACTCTCTCATCACACTAAATGGGAAAGTAAGAGGGTTTAATTAGGTCAAGCAAAGCAAACTTTCAGGTTAAGATAGGCTTTCAGTATAAAGATAATCATAAGGCCTTCTTCAGCTACGTCAGACACCTCAAGGTCAGTGCACAGCAATGTGCTGCACTGGTAGATAATACTGCCACATTCATTGAGCCTGGTGATACAGCGAACCTATTAGCAAACAAATTTAGTTCCAACTTTACCCTCCCACACCCTCAACTATCCCCTCAAATATGCCCTCAAACCTAACCACTCCATCTATTGAACATGTACAGGCTTAGCTTGATAAAGTCAAGAACACGGGCTCAATGGGCCCTGATAACATCCCAGGATGCCTCCTGAACAGTCTAAAATATGGCTTATCAAGACCCCTGGAGTTATTATTTAACTGCAGTCTTAAAACAGGCTGAGTACTGTAACGGTCATATCCCATCATAAGGGAGGACCTTCAACAGATTCTGGAAACTACAGATCCATAGCCTGACTAGTCTTATTTGCCAATCTAAGGAAAAAATGATCATGGAATTATCAGTGAGAACATAGGAGAACTTCAGACACTGGATCCATCCCAGATTGGCTTTGTCAAAAGAAGGTCATGCTTACTGAATCTGCTGAGCTTCTTTGAAAAGATCGGTGACTGTGCATACTGCCTACCTAGATCTCCCTAAAGCATTTGATACAATACCCTACTCAGATATTGTCACCAAACTTACAGAACAAGGTATAAATACCTTTATAACATGCTGAATAGGTAGCTGTTTCACTGATAGGACCCAGGAGGTTAGAATTGGTGTGGCCACCTGCACAAAGAGGCCATTCACCAGTGGAGTCCTTCAAGGCGCTGTTTTAGGCCCACTCCTCTTTGGTATCTACTTTTCGGATGTAAAAGCCAGTATCAAAGACTTCTTTTAAAATATTCTATTAAATTCATTCTAAAGTAGAGAGCTCCATCTATGGGAAATTCATATTAATTACATTTCAAAAAATAAATTACAAATATTAAATATTAAATATACATTTAATTCGTTATAAATGATTCCTAGTTTTTAAACTTTTAACATTTTAGTATCTTTAAGCACTTTATATTTAATATTTGTAATTTATTTTTTGAAATGCTGTTGTTGTCTTTTTCCTGGTAATGGGTCGCCACAGAGGAACTCCAGTTCGCTAATGATTGGCAGTAGATTTTTTTTTATGAAATGCCAAGGTGCCAGCTCGATGCCAAACCTTCAACGAAGTCACACCCATTTACGTACACATGTCTATCGAACACTACCCAACCGCGAGGAGGACATGCAGACTCCACACAGAAGGCACTCCCAAGCCAAGCCAAGAATCGAACGGGAGGACCTCTTGTTGTGAGGTAACAATGCTACCGCTGTACCACCGCAGAATCTATAATTTATTAATATATATTTCGCATAGATGGAGCTCTCTGCTTTAGAATGAATTTAATAGAACATTTTAAAAGCATTTTAAAAGTATTTTATGTTTGTTGTTTAATGTGAAGTTTTTCAATGAGAAGTTTTTTATTGTGATGTTTTTACTGTGAAGTTTTTTTAATGAGATTTATGAAGGTCTATCATGTTTCATCTTTGCCTATATACAGGATGTGTCTATTAAATTTGTTAATGGTCCTGACATTTTCATTGGATAATTAATGGAATGATGTTCATTAGGTTTTATTATAAATTATCCTTAGGTATTGCACGCCCACATCTGACGAAATAACTTTAAACGAAAACATATTGTGACAACGAATTGTGTCGACGTTAATGTTATAGCAGAATAAACTTGTTGGTTTGAATCTCCCTCCATGGCTTCATTGTTTCACCTTACATCACATTTTCTTGCATTTACTGGTGTCGTTGTGCTTTAGTGATCACTATTGGCTGCATTCATAATGCTGAATGGCCAAAATACCAAACATAATGATATGAAGAAAAAAGGTTGAAGCCTAAAAATGCCAAAAAGATTTAAGTACAGTGGAAACTGTTATTTTCCCCTTTACCCAATGTACTGAGATCTCAGAGTTGGTATATATACTTAGAAATGGGTTGTGGGAGTGCAGAGGGGCTTAGCCTCATGCAAAGAAGGTGAGACAAGTTTTTTAGCAATGTGAGTTTCAACCTTTTATGGCTGACATGATGCAGTTTAATGTTAAAGCTATTCGGCATTATGAATGTATTCTGTGAATATATGTTTAGGCACTGGGCTCCATTATGCTGCCCAGTTGCTCAGTAATATGTTTCTTGAGACACATATAATACCTGTTGATGGCAGGATACTACCATTTTCCCCTAGATAGCAACCTGTTAAGTATCCATGGCTTCTGAAAGTGCTGAGTGTGTGAGTGCTCCCATGTGGTACAGGAAATAAATCAAAATTTTCTGTACTTCCTGCATTGGCAGAATCAGCAGATTGGAAGTTTCCCTTGTGCCCTCTTGTGACCTGTCTCTGGTGAGGGGTGTAGTCTCTTCATCAAGAGACACCACCAGTAGGTCATGGTATTTCACCCAGCAGGAGGCGGAAGGCCTGGTGATGGCCTTGGTGGGCCAGGAGCTGGACACCCACATTGACAGCCTGGAACACATTTCTTGTGCAAGTTGCAGGACTGCACAGCTTCATCACCCTGACCTACAAGCCGACAGTGGCTGAGCCCAGATATGATGGTGTTCATGGAGGTTACTGATCTAAGGTTTGATGTGGCACTGTGCAGTATGAAAGTCAGTCAGCACCCCACCTTATCTCTCAACATGGTGTTCCATGCCCTTGCGTGTCATTTCCCTCCATGGTTTGTAGTCCAGTCCTCCCCATCACCAGTTGTCATCCTTCTTTCTATCTGTCTCTCTCCTTTATGCTTGATGCCCAGTTTTTTTTCTTGTCTGACTTTTGTGCTTGTCTAGCCTGCTGCCATACCTATACCCTCTTTCCCCTTCACACCCTCCCCTTGCTACCTCCCTCTCTACCCTTCTTGCATGTAAGAGAAATGGACTTTTGTCCCCTCCCCAAAAATATCCCTGCTTCCTTACCACATACCACTCCTTCTTTCTTCCTTCCTTGCCTTTTTGTGCTTTTCTCTGCTTTTTCTTATCCTTTTCTGCATGTGCTTTACACCTGTTACCTCCCATTTATTAATAATAAAAAAAGCAGGACATTTGTTGTGCAAGGCTGCTTGTAGCAGATAATTGTTGGCATGTGTAACAGCATATCTTTTCAGGTTGCATGCTACTGGGCTTCTGAGGTCATGTGACCATGCCATGGAAAGAATTATCATGGAGATGATCAATAAAGATATAGTAAACTCCAGACACAGGTCTCAACCCAGTTTGGTTTTGTCAAGGGCAGATCATGCCTACTCAATCTGGTGGACTTCTCTGAGAAGGTCAACAAAGCAATGGATGAGGGCAAAATCATTCACACTGCCTACCTTGACCTGGCCATGGCATTTGACACAATACTTCACTCGGGCATTATTGACAAACTCAAGAGGTTAGGTACAAACCCGTATGTCACCCAGTGGATAGCCAACTGGCTCACGGACAGGACCCAGGAAGTTAGAATTGCGGAATCCACCGCTATAAAGAGGCCATTCACAAGTGGAGTCCCTCGGGGATCAGTCCTTGTACCACTCCTTTTTGGCATTTACTTCTCAGAAGTCAAGGCCAATGTCAGTGGTCTCTGGCTGACTAAATTAGCAGATGATTGCAAATTAGGTGCTGTCATTGAATTTCACACTGACACAAATGTTCTACAGGAGAGACTGACACAGACAAACAACTGGTGTCAGAGCCATGGACTAAAACTAAATGCCAAGAAATGCATAATAGTATCCTTTGGAAAGTCATCCATCACTGGTAACTAACATATTGACAACACACCCCTTAGAGTTGACCCAGTAGTCAGGGACTTAGGGACACACATAGATAGTAATCTAGCCTTTGATCATCATGTATCGACATTGGTGAGGAAATCATTCTATGTTGCGCAGCTTATAAACAAAGGTATGGCATCTAAGTCCAAGGAAGTCATTGTTTCACCGTATTCGGCATTCATCAGGCCTATCATTGAGTAGAATACCCACTTTGATATGTACCTAACCAGGCATATCCAACAATTGGAATGTCCACAGAGGTTCCTCACTAAAAGAATACAGGGCGTAAGTAATATGTCCTATGCAGACCGCCTCAAGGCCCTATCCCTGTATTCTGTCTCCTACAGGCTTTGAGGGGAGATCTATGCCTGGCATACAGGGCATTGTCAGAACCCACTCTGATGGACCTCCTGCATATCCATAAAAAAAACAGCATCAGAATTATCTGCTCTAAAGACTTAAACCTTGCCTGTGATATAAACAGGACCTGCTGGAGAGATAGGTATGTATCCTAGAGACTTCCCTGTCTATGGAACAGGATCCCCATCCATGTGAAACAGAGTTCCTCCCTAACCCAATTCAGGTGCAACTTGGACGATTGGATGAGAAATCGGAAATTCATCCCTGGTTTGGCACCTATGTCTCTAATGGACACAGGTAACCTATAAATGGCTCATCTCCCAGGCCCATACTTACACTTATTAAGGGTATCAGAACTTGTGAGAGATTTGGGATGCATGATTAGGCTTAAAAAGTCCCTTGTGGTCTTTAGCCTAGTAAACACCTATGAATCACAGTCACTCTGTCTAGTTAATTAAGTAGCCTATTTTATTTTTTGCCAGTGAATTCTTTACTTAGTCTAACCTTGCTCTGCAATGCTGCTCATTACTGCATGCTTAATCAGCTTTGGGCAACATCTCACTACCTTTACTGACCTAAGTAATATTTCAGAATCTGCACCATTATTTGGATTATTCCAGAAATGGCAGCAGAGAAACTTAGCTTGAAACTGGATATAGAGGTTGCATTACTGATGATTTCTGTAAAAGAATATGAATAATTATTCCCACAAATATCACTATATATTTCTAGTGTAACTAAAATGCAAACAGGTCTCTCTCACACACACACACACACACACACACACACACACACACACACACACACACACACACACGCACACACCCACACTCTCGCATCTCCCTACATGATTTCCTACACACACACACACACACACACACACACACACACACACACACACACACACACGCACACACGCACACACGCACACACACACACACACACACACACACACACACACACACACACACACACACACACACACACACACACATACACTCACTCACAGATGCACTCCCCAACACTATGTTATCTGTCACGTTTGCACACAGTGTTGTAGGGACAAACCCCACCTCAATGTACAGATGTATGGCATTACTATAAGTCCCCCACAAACACAACAGTGGTAACAGCTAGCTATTTGCATTCCTCTTCCTCTTCCTCCTACAGCAGTACAGCATTCAGTTTATCTTACCTTGTTTGATGGTCTCATCATACATAAGGAATCCTACCATGACTCTTTGGTACCCATATTCCCTTCATTTCAGTGACATTAGAAGTTTAAATATGCATATGCCCTGTTTTATAGTATTTAAAAATAAGTAATTTCCACCTAACAGTCTTGTTCCCTGGTTCCCAACAAGTGACGATTCCTGTGCCGACACCTCTATACTGGGTCGCATGAGCAGACCTCTCCACAAATCACCTGTCAAGAGTGAACAGAACACAAGAAATAAAATAAGCAAATCTGCCCCACCCACAAACACAACAGTGGTGACAGCTAGATATTTGCATTCCTCCACCTCCTACAGCAGTACAGCATTCAGTTTATCTTACCTTGTTTGATGGCCTCATTATATAAACAAATCCTATCCATGACTCTTTGGCACCCATATTCCCTTCATTTCAGTGACATCTGAAGTTTAAATATGTATATGTCTGGCTTTATAGTATTTAAAAAGAAACCATTTCCACCTAACAGTCTTGTTCCCTGGTTCCCAACAAGTGACAATTCCTATGCCGACACCTCTATACTGGGTAACATGAGCAGACCTCTCCCCAGGTCACCTGATAAGAGTGAACAGCACCAAAAGCAGAAAAACAAGCAAATCTGCCATACAGTGTTGTAGTATGCCTGTGTAGGTACATTATGTTTGGGTGTCCCATCAACTGAAGCCACCACTCCTGATTCAATGCCACTCTCCTATTTCCTTAACAGTCATGCATGACTTTCACTGGTCTTCTCTCATGCAATCCATACATCACGTTGCTGGAAATCAGTTTTTCCTCTTCCCTTCCTCACATCTCTCCCAAACCATTTCACTAAATCATCTTTTCTTTCCTGCACTTGTGCCTGAACTACTGTAATCTTTTATCTTTGACCTTCTCTACAATTGGAGCTACATGGACTTCTGCTCTGATGTCATCATTTCCTCATCTGCCCCACAGTGTGCATTCTACCACCCATCTCAGGTACTTCATCTCCATCCCCTCTAACTTCCTCAACTGCTCTGCCTTCACTACCCAGGTGTCTGTGTCATACAGAAGAACTGGTCGCACCATTGATTTGTGCACCTTACGTTTTAGCTTCCTTGGCATTCTTCTGTCTTACACTACTTCTGACATTCTCTGTTATATGACTGCAGCTGCCTAATTCTAGCTTTGACCTCCCACATTCAGACGTCCCTTTTCCTCAGCCACCCATGACTGTTTTCCCTTCTGTCTCAATATTCAGCTGATTCAGATTTTCCCCATTTGCTGCCATGACAGCCATCTTGTCTCTACTCAGTTTCATCTCATGTACCTGCAGTTTTGCATTCCAGTTCCCTAATATTTGCTAAAGTTTCTGTTCAGAGTCTGCTTGTAATGCAACATTAGCTTGTATTTAGGAATGATGAATTTGCTACCATATATTTCTATCACTACCATATGTTGCTGCACCTGGACCTGGAGTAACTCCATGGAGTTGTCCAGTCTAACTATACGTGAGGTGACAAACCAAAACCACAAAGAAAACAGATGGCCAGTGATGTAAAATACCAAATCACTTTATTAAAATAACAAACCAAATTGCAGAATCTCTAGCACTTCAGCCTTACGCCTTTACAGAGTATACTACCATTTCCCATGCGCCTATTAAATATCTACATCAATTTTCCAATTACATAATTAGACAATGAAAAAATCAATTACAAAAAAAATCTAATTACATTCTATATTAAAACTTCTGGGGGATAAAGTATTGAATTTTAAAATAAAAAAATTGATTCCTTTTTCCACAGCTTCTTTTTTTTTTACATCACATATATTTATACAAGCATTTGTTCTAAAATAGTCGCTTGTAAACCAAGTGGATTTCCATTATGAAATCTCTGAAAGTGAAGGACTTTCCACCCTCCCTTTTTAACGTCCCTAATATGTTCTTTTAACCTTGCAGAAAAACTTCTTTTGCTTTCCCCAATATACATTTTTTACATGGACATTTTCGACAATATATCCCCCCCACTCTCACACCGAAAAGTACCTTTCACCTGGAACTTTTTCTCATTAATTTCTGTAAAGCTGCTAACTACAAACTCACAGCATGAACATTTCCCACAAGGGAAGGTTCCTTTTAACATGAGTCCATCCTTTCTGTTCACCTTCAGCATACTGAATTTATCATGCTCTACATAGTCTTTAATACTTCTCCCCTTAGATGTGAGGTGAATTTATCTGTAATATAGATTGAAACACCACCTCCTTTGATTTTCACACATCCTTTTTATGGTCTGCAGGTGTGGAAGGCATTGTAGCCTTGTAGGGCTGGGGTACTCTCTGAGGCCTTAACCCAGGTTTTTGTGACTGCACAGACATCTACATCTGCTAGAGATAGAAGTGCTTCGAGGGGGTGCAGTTTTTGGTTTAAGCTCCTAGCATTTAGCAGCATGACTCTTATTTTATTCTGATTGGTTAATTTCATGGCAGTGATGTTGTTTTTGAGATGTTGTGTAAAAAAAGCACTATGCGGGAGGCAAGCCCCTTTGCCAACAGCCGAAAGTCTAGCGGTGCTAGGTGCAAACCGTCTCTGGCAAAGCAGCGAGGTTTGTCGACCACAGATTCCCAGGCAGACAGGAACTGGATCCCCTTGGAACGACACCAAAAACTAAGCCAATTATTGAAATCAGTCATTTTTTGTTTATACTGAGGATGTTTATATTGAGCATATTAATTACCTGTCACACTAGCGAATATCGTTAATGTGGCAGCATAGGTTTAGGTCTCTAGAACAGGGGTTTGCTTTACCATTTTATTGTTTAGGTGATGGAATTCAAAGACTGTGACATTATTCATAGCACAGAAGGCTACATAGGGATCACCCACTGAGATTGTACAGGACACTGAGTAGAGGGACAAGGTTTTATTCTGTTAGAGTAACTAAGGGCACCAAGATCAGAAATCATTTTGGTGAGGAAATGTCAAGCTGGCTTAGGTACTTAGTGAGATGCATACTGAAGGACCCTTTAACTTGGGCATACTGTACGTACTGTATTGATATTCTGTATACTCATTTGGGTTTTCAGTGTTGTCTGCATATTTTCTTTATTGTACATCAAAATCATGTACAGCTATTTTCACTGACCACATTTTAAATACCTGTCTAAATCCTTGTATGTGTTTTCTTATTTAACTTTTATATATTTAAGTTTTTACAGTTTTATTATACATTTCTCTGAAATTTGTCATTACTCCTTTTTTCACTTTTGTACTTCATGTCTCTGTATTCTCCTGGGTTGAGCTTGAAACTGTTGTTAATTACTAGTTATCATAAGGTAGTAAGTAAATACATACATACATATATAAATAAATAAGGAAACATTATATTCAATGATAGGCTAATAAGGGAAGAAAAAAGTGACACTATAAAACTAAAGAAAGAAAGAAAGAGAAATCAAATCAAATAAAACAAACAAACAAACAAACAAATAAATAAGGAGACATTACATTCAATATGGATCTAATAAGGGAGGAATAAAAATATGACTGTAACGCCAATGGTCTTTGAAGAGATATCATGAAGAATAGGTTTTGCAAGGTAGAAAGATTTTCTAACCATGACAGTGATTTGGTGGTCAAAGGAGAATTTCTTTTATTGATGTGGGTACCAAAGTGTCTGGTGACTGGATCAAATATAAGTGGAATGCTATATTGATTGTGGTAGTGATGGTGGATGTACCACTGCATTTCTTAGCATTTTGGGTATGCCCACAATTAACATATCAACCATTTTTTTTTCATTGAACCCATGCTGGAGGATTTGACCATCTGGACGGGATTTGATAATTGCCTTCAGTTTGCAATCATCAGCAAACTTGGTTATCCATTGTCCCTTGATATTAGCTTTCATGTCAGAGAAGTATATGTGAAAGGGGAGAAGGCCCAGAACAGAGCCCTATGGGACACAGCTGGTGATGTTTTTCTGCTTAGAGCAAATACAGCCAACCTTAATAGTATGAATTCTGTCTGATAATCATTTAGTCATTCAGTAAACATTGTTAAGATTAATACTGACTTGGGAGTGTTTATCAATAATCCCAGCACAGAAGATAGTGTTAAAAACCTTGACAAGGATACGGTAGGCAGTGTTGACTGTATGCCCTTTATCTATAGTTTGTCAATAATCCCGATACAGAGGATAGTATCAAAGGCCGTGACAAGGGCACAGTAAATACTGTGGACTATATGCCTTTTATCCATGGCCACAGGTTGAGCAGACATGATCTGCATTTTAGAAAGTCAACCTGGTATATATCCAGCGATACCTGCTTACCTTAGTTATTCTTTATTAGTTCAGCTATAATATGTCTCATACGCTTACAAATAATACAAGTGAGAATAATAGGCCTATAATTTCCAAGGTCAGTTGAGGGTACCGTCTTATGTAAGGATATTGCAACAGCTGTTCTGCATACCTTGGGGATGTAACTGAATGAGAGACTCAAGTTAAAAAGCTGATGGAGAGATTTTGAGGTTTAGCTAGGTGAGGTATTTCTCAGCAGACAACCATGAATATTGTCAAGACCCATGGAACTGGTATTTTAATTTTGGAAAATGTCAAAAGGACTTGGTCAAGAACATACCTCTCAAGTGTTCAGATTTTTGCAGAATCCCCATATTTTCCTTCAAATTTTTGCTCTTTTCCTCATAAAATGTGTGGTTCACTAAATGATGACATACATCTGACTATCACACTTCACATCCTGCAGAAAATTCATGCTAACAGAAATCCTGTTATTCTAGCAAATTTCTAAGCTTATAAGAGCAATATTTAGAATTTGTCTATTTTTGGGCCTTTGCCCCCATAATGTTAGGCTTTGTCCAGATTTCTTGCTCTAAAAGGTTGAAAGGTATGGTCAAGAACAATTTTGAGATGGTAAGTTTGGGGGGTGCAGGACAGAGGGGATTATTGGTGGGGTGAAGTTAAAAGAAAATTTCTGGAAGAACATTAGCAATATTCTTGGGGTCACAGAAAGAAGCGGTATTATAGATAAGATCAACACACAATTGCCAGTTACTTATAAACTTTCCAATATAGTTGAAGAATGTCATATGGTTGCCTGTAGAATTGGGGGTAACCCTAAGTTTGTAGTCAGTCTTGCATTTCCTAATGGTAAACTTGAGGAACTTGCTGGCTAATTTTAGATTCCTTTTATAATGATGAAGTGGAGATCCTTATAGATGACCAGGAACGTTTGCTTTTTGTTATCAAACTTGTTAATGTAGGAGCTCCACCATATGGATTTCATTTTAAATGCACTGTTACATGTGCATCAGATTGCTATGGTTGCCTTAATATGTCTATCTAAAATGGAGGCCTCAATATATCTATCTGAGAGGGATTAAAATTCAAAGGTGTAGGCAGCAGCTTCAAGTACAATGTTAGCCACACAAATATTCTGTTTGTGACTATCAATAAGACCAGTAAGAAGGAAATAATTAGTCTTGGAATAATCTCTAAAAGCAGAGGAGCTGAGAACTAATGCAGGGTTTCAGGGAGATCACAGTGAGGTGGTCAGATCTGACTATGTTAAAGGGGAAAAGATCTAGAAGACTGATACCTGGGCAAGGGAACAATTTGGTTAAGTGTCTTGGTACTTAGGAAGGTCAAAGATCTCTGCTTATATATGGTGGTGTAGTATGCATTTTCCGTTTTTTGTGTAGATAGTTGAATTCACCCATATGTAAGGTATCTGTTTGATGGCTATCTTTTCTAACTGTTTAAGGTATTCTGCATACTCTGAAGAGCTCTTCTTTTAAACCTATTCAGATGCAGTTTGGATCAATGGATGGGAAATTGCAATTCACCCTCTGGCTTCTCATCTATTGACCTTATGGACAAGAGCAGTTTGTAGATGTCCTAAGGCACAGGCATATACTAAAGCTGTTCTAGCCCATGAGCATTGATACTTGGAAAATTATGGCATGAATGGTTAGGCTTAAAAAGGCTCTAGGACTATTAGCCTAGTAAGCCCCAATGATCCCATGATCCTAAGAGGCCATAGCTGGTTCTATAGCTGAATATAATGAGATACTTAATTTTATTGAGCATTACTAGGGTTTCATTAAGTTTGAGATTTATATAAAAATGGAATCTGGTGGGAGACAATAGGTTTCGGATAAATACTGACAGTCCTTTTGCCAGTAGATCAGAATGCATGATAGATGTCACACCCTGGAACAGAGGCAGTGCTATTCCTAGACTGGAACCAGGTTTCTCTAATTAAACAAATGCTGATTTCATCAAGAGTTAAATAAGTCCTTAAGCTTAGGCATCTTGTTGTTTAGACAATGGCATTCAATAGTGCTACCTTGATATTATCTGGATAAAAACTTGTTATGCCAAGATACCCATCAGGTGAACTCTGTCTAAAAATGGAACTAGAGGGGTAACATAAGTTTTAGCCAGGATGCAAACACTGATGGAAGAGATGTATGCAAACAATAAGGGGTAAGACTCTATCCTTGACAAAGTTGGGGGTGTTAACCATTTCATACAATACAAATGCACAGTGGATCTCCATAGAATGACACCAATGTACTAGTCAATTACGGAAGTGAATTGTTTTATCCTTGAATTTAGGTACCATTGTTGGCGAAGATAGAATGCTGCTCAATGCCAGGACCTTGCTTGTTTTGAAGACATGAGTGGAGAACTCAACAATGTCTTTCTGCATCTTTTCCTTTTATGTTGGTTTCCTCTCCCAAGTCTCTCTGGACCCTGATTTCCCTTCTGAACAGTGCCTGCTGGAAGAAGAGATGGCTTCTTTCTTGGCTTTAAGTTACTGTAAGCAGTTTCTGTTCTTCCTAAACATAAAGATTTCCTGCAAATACTAGAAAGGCAAGGAAATGAGATTAAATAAGTGCGTTGTGGTAGAGATGTTCAAGGTCACCTTGAATACTATTTTAATTTTCGCATACTGGAGAAATGGTTAGCTCATGTGGATCTAAAAGATGCCTGTTCTCTTAACAAGTGTCCTTCCTGTTTACAGAGCATGCCACATTTCTAACTGTATGCCTGTTTCTCTAGCCATAACCACATATCTTTCTGTAAAACCAGCATTTGAAAAAGCCATTCATCGCAAGCATCCATGACATTTAGCAACACTTGCTTGGGGATTTGGCTTGTGTTACTGAAAATAACTCTTCTGACATTTAAGCCTATTTCCACATCAGATCTCAGATATGTAACATGGAGGACCCAACATTTAAGCCTATTTCCCAATCAGATCTGAAATATCTTACATGAACGAGTCTTTTCTCAGCTGTAGTCATCTCAAGCAGAACTTCTGACCTCTAGACATTATAGGTTCATAGGTTCATACTAGGCTATCTGCCCTAGGGCATTTATAAGCCTAGCCAAAGTGTGTTTGGCTTTCACCACCCATTTTAAATTAATTTTGCTATGCCCTTTTAGTATACTGTGCCTCTGTCTAACAGTAACACAGAAGTGATACCCGGGGTAAACCTACGATCTCCCATCCACTCATCAAGATTCCTCTTGAAGAGAGTCAATGAGGGACTCTGCCTAACCTGGACTGGGATTTTATTCCAGAGTGAAGGGAGCCTCTGGGTTATGAATCTGTCCCTCCAGCATGTCCTATTTATTTCAGTGCTGAGGTTCAAGTCTCGAGCGTAGCTCGATGGGATTTGGATTTTCTGAGGTGCAGCATGTCCATTAATTCCGGGTTGGACATGGCTTTATACGTCAGGCACAGATCGCCTCTGAGCAGGTGGTATGCCACTGAGTAGAGCTGGAGTTTCTTTAACCGGGCAGCATATGGCATCTGTTTGAGCCCTTTGATCTTCTTGGTGAGGTACTTTTGGGGTCTTTCCAGTTGCTGCAGGTGTCTGGTAAGGTACATCCCAAAAGGGGCATTGTACTCAATTATGGGCTTGATGAGGGATGAGTAAAGAGGCACGATGACCTCCCCTGATCTAGATGTGAATCCCTTCATGATTAGGTGGGCTATATAAAATGTTTTTCTAACCACTTTGGCCATGTGGTTGTCAAATGAGAGATTGCTATCAACTTGGGTCCCCAGGTCCCTAATTACTTCTTCTGTACTTAATGGATTACCACCTATGTGGTAATTTGTGGGCACTTTGTTTTTGCCAAAGGGGATGACTATACATTTTTTGGCATTTAGCTTGAGGCCATGGCTCTGGCACCAGTTGTCTGTTTCTATGAGGCCCTTCTGGAGGATGCTTGTTTCGGCTGGAGAGTTGATTATGGCGCCCAGTTTGCAGTCATCTGCGAACTTGGTCAGCCACAGTCCTTCCGTGTTGGCCTGTACCTCCGAGAAATATATACCGAACAAGAGAGGTCCCAGGACTGAGCCTTGTGGGATGCCACTTGTAACTGGTTTGGAGTCTGACATGGCTCCAGCAATTCTAACCATGTGGGTTCTGTCCTTGAGCCAGTTTGCAACCCATCTAGTGACATAGGGGATTATATTTAAGCTGGTGAGCTTATCTATAATGCCCGAGTGGGGTATTGTATCAAAGCTTTTGCGAGGTCCAGGTAGGCTGTGTGGACCACCTTCCCCTCGTCAATGGCCTTGGTGACTGTTTCAAAGAAATCAACCGGGTTTAAGAGGCAGGATCTGCCCTTAACAAAGCCGAACTGGGTAGGATCCAGTGTCTGTAGGTCCCCAATATCTTTATTTATGAGGTCCATGATGATCCTTTCCATAGCTTTGCAGACCAACTAGTCAGGCTTATGGGGCGATAGTTTCCAGTATCCATTGAGGCACCACCTTTGTGGAAAGGGACCACTGTTGCTGTACACCACTCTTTGGGTACATATCCTGTAGTAAGGCTGAGATTGAACAGTAGTTTTATGTTTGGGTTTAGCTCTTCTTGGAGTTCATGTAGGATGCAGCCCAGGGCACCGTCTGGTCCCATTGATGCTGTGTTTTTTGCTTTGGAGAGGGCAGCTCTTACCTGATCATCTGAGATGTCAGGGGGGCAGCACTCTGCTGGGATAGATATTTGCCCTTTTGGTGGGGGGGGGGTTTGCACTGAACCTGTCAGCTAGGCTGTTGGCAATGTCTGTGGGTTTGGTGTATTTTTTGTCATTTTGGACTAATTCTGAGCATATCTGGGAATTCCCACCCAGGTTCCTAACATAACTAAAGAAAGCCTTGTGATTATCCTTAGTGCCCTGTGCAATTTTTTTCTCGAAGCTGGCCTTAGACGATTTTATGAGTGCCCATAGTTTTTTGCTAATACTGATCAGAGATGTCTTCCCTTTTTGGGATTTTGCTCTATCATGTAGTAGCTTCCTCCTTCTATTGTATAGTTTGTTTATGGCTGGGGTCCACCAGACAGGACGTCTGCCTTTGGAGGATTGGGTCTTGGTTTTATTTGGGATTGCACTGATGTATAAAGAGCTATATGAAATTTTCAGCTCCTTATCAGAAGTATGAAACCTGATTCCTTGGGTTTTGTATACTTTAAAAATTAACATAAGTCAAACAAAAACAGTGAATTCTTTAACTGTTAAGCATTTTAAGCATTTTTTCCAGGTGATTTGCCCACCTTAATCTGCACCTCTAATACAACCTGGTGTTTCCATGCATCCCTTAATGCACTAAGTGCAATCTCAGATTAACATATATTTATTCAGATTCACTCTTGCAGTTTTGCTGTTTGAAGGATCACAGTTATAATCCCTGGAATTTCAAAAGTCATCCATAGTTTCCCACATGGAGAAAGTGTTAAGGACAAAATCTCTTTTTTATATCAAAAGTGGTTTCAGGAGTCCTTTTAAACTAGTGATTTCAGCTGCTTGTCTTATTCCCTAAACAGGAGAACATAGGGGAAAGAAGTTTGCATTCCAGTATGCATATTGGTTACCTGAGTATGATACACAGAGGAATAACCAAACTTATTAGGTAAAATGATCAGCTGTTGTGCAGGTTTGTCCATTTACTAAACAACCTTCCCTTCTAAGTGGTTATTTAATTGTATTAGCTTTTTATGAAAAATACAACATGACTTTTACTGGAGAAGTTAGGACTCTCTTTACCAGATTTAGAGCTACCACTGCAGTCTTCTACAAAATATCGTCTACCCGGATTATTTCTGGGGCTGCTAATTGGACACCCACATTTCCTAAACCTTAGAAACTGGATATCATCTCTATTTTATTTATTTATTTACTTATTTTTTGTCCAGCTCCCTAGAGGCCCTCGTCCACTCCAGATCTATCAGTCATCCTCCTACTCCCCCAGGACTGACTCTGGCATTGCTGGGTCTGGACGTGGATCCTAAGGGCATCCTGGGTGGGGCTTTTTATTTATTTATTTATTATGTCTAACCCACTTCCCTTTCATTGCCGCCCATGCTCTTTAAGCTCATCTGAAGGCAGCTCCCCTCTTTGGACCATGCATCCCCTTAGGGAGTATCATTGATGAGCACTCTCCTACCTAGGATAGGCAAAGCCATCCCTCCCTACTGCTCTGTGCGTCATCCCTCTATGCCACTAGAGTGGCCTCTGAATACCTGCTCTAGAGAAGAGTTTGCTTTGCAGTTATCCTGCAGGCCACCTACCTGTAGTTGGGTGCTGAGAGTACAGTGCCTGCTTTTCTTGCATTTATGTAATGAATTCCAGCCAACGTTATTATTATGATGAGCACAGAACACTTGTGTGATTGCATTTATCATTACATTAGGTGTTTGAATAACAGTATCATTCCTGCAGGACCAGCTCTCTCCCCCCATCTCCTAATCCTGCACCTGCCTGCTATGAATCCGATGCTTCCATTCCATTTACATCATTTTATGGGTATATGTTTTGAATGTTGATTTATATATCAAATGCTTACCTATACTGCAGGGCATATTATACATTTTTATAGTTATAGTGTTTTATAACATATTGCTTTATTTAATTTATTCATACACATTGATTTGCTTTCTGCTTTCTTATCTTGTTCCAAGCTTTTAAGACTCCTTTAGAGCTTTCCCCAGTATCATTTGTTTGTACTTTTCTTTCTGTTTCATCTGGGTACCAAGACAGAACAGTGTTACGTGCACTGCCATTCTGTGTTCACAAATAGCTTTCCCTATACTGGCCATAATGCATCCTTACAGCTGTGCTCCCCTTGCAATGTATGACTGTTGCAAAAATGCTCTGAATGGAGGACTGGCATCTGCCTCCATTTGTATTATAAATTCTAGTAGCAGTGATCTTATTAGTCATCTAATCTTATGGTGAGCATACTCACACAGCTCTGTTCATTATTACCTAAGGTGTGTTCTGCTTACACTCTTCAAGGAAGCCAGTTCTTCTTACAGACATTTTTACAACATCATGATAGTGTTATTTTCTTTATGGTAACATCGCTCCTTGTATGAGAATATCCTGTTTTACTACCTGGCTTCCAATCCAGTACTAATGTAGTCTTAAATGAGGGGGTTAGTCAGACTTGGACAGACAAAAAGTTTGAATAAATATTTATGCGCCATCCTTACAGCTATCAGTTACATTAACTTCCAAGATGCATGTGCAACTGGAATTGAGACCTGGATTTCAAAACTTGGCATAAGGCATGCATTCCAGTTTACCTACATTCTTTCCAGCCCACTGATCAAAGGTTTAAGCCAAGCAGCCTGGGAAAGTAGACTGACATTTGGTTTCTGTGAGAGAAGCAGTCACAAGGAAAGAAACGCTACCATAAAGTACAAAACACAAAGTCTTGCCTCTTAAAATTAACTTAATGTAGTGTGATTACTGATGCTTTTCAATAGAATGAGATAATCTGCTCTTTCATTTATTTATGGATTACATTAAGCACGTTATTAATGAATATGGGTGTCATAGTTTGGATTTGTGGTAGCCCATGTAATCTCAAACATTTGTTAGGGCTATGCTTCATGTCACGCATAGAGCAAAAGTTGATTCACTTCCACGCTGCTTTGACAAGGTGGACTAACAGAGAGCAGGTACATAACAGAGGAGGAGGAGTAAATACAAACAGTGCAGGTAACAGTTTAAATAAAATTAATTTTTCTAAATAACTAATAATACTTATAAGGCTATGGCAGCCTTAAAAGAGCACCACTTCATTTAGTTAGCCAAATAACAATAAAACTTACCGCATTCAGTGAAAAAGTACAGCCGAAAAAACTGGAGCACTTGAAAACATTCTGGATTCCAGGTATTGAATTTAGAAGCACACTAATGCATATGATTCACTTCTACTATGTTCTGCAACTGATTTCTAACAAACCCCAAATAATCTCCAGGAACTTTTTGAAAATTGTTGAAAATTGAAATATTGCCATAAGGTCTCTTTTTTTTAAATTCATTTAAGTCTAAGACCATGGCTTTGTTAACAGGAAGTTACTTCAGATGTGTGTGTGTGTGTGTGTGTGTGTGTGTGTGTGTGTGTGTGTGTGTGTGTGTGTGTGTGTGTGTGTGTGTGTGTGTGTGTGTGTGTGCGTGTGTGCGTGTGTGTGTGTGTCTGTTTAGGTGATTGTTAAATAGTCTTCAGACTGAATATGCACTTAATAGTTAGGTTTGATCACATCTGTCATTTGACCTGCACTATTTGTATGTATGTATGTATGTATGTATGTTCTAAATCTAATGGAATAAAAGCATATTATACCATGATCCCCCCAAAACGTGCACGCTGATTGGCCAGCGTGCCCGTTGTAAATCGAGTTATACTAATGGAAAAGGTCCGTCGCCGGACTTTTTTCCATTAGTATAACTCGATTTTTTAAAACACTGTCTCGCTATGTTAAATGGGTTTAACATAGCGAGACAGCTTTAAAATAAGCAACGGAGATCTCCGTTGCTTATTTTAAAGCTGTCTCGCTATGTTAAACCCATTTAACATAGCGAGACAGTGTTTTAAAAAAAAGCAACGGAGAAAGCAAGATCTCCATTGCTTTTTTTTAGTGTTTCGCTATGTTAAATGAGTTTAACATAGCGAGACAGTTTTAAAATAAGCAACGGAGATGTCCGTTGCTTATTTTAAAACTGTCTCGCTATGTTAAACTCATTTAACATAGCGAACCACTAAAAAAAAAGCAACAGAGATCTTGCTTTCTCCGTTGCTTTTGCCCACAGCTCTGATGTACTGCGCAGGCGCGCAGTACATCAGAACTGCCGCGGATGCCAGACATCTGCGGAAGGGCAGTAAACAGGCATTATACTATGCCATTATTTAAGAAAAGTAATAGTTTCTTTTCTTAAATAATGTCATGGTATAATAGCAATAACCCACTTCTGGGTGTGGGTAATGCTAAATTTAGCCACGGTTGGCTTTGTTTGGTACGCCAACCGTGGGTAAATTTAGCATTACCCACACCCAGGCGTGGGTTATTGCTATATTATGTGATTTGACAGGTTTTTTTTTTAACTGAAGAATCAAAAGACTAAACAATTTTAGACTATATTACTGCATAAATTATTTGGTTCACTTGTATTTTCACATTTTGATTTTCAATTTCATATTTAAAAAAGTATTCAAGCATATCTTCTAACATCTTATCGTGAGAATACTGGACAAAGCAAAAAATAATGGTGGGACAAAGGTCCAACATCAGGCACAGATCTGAAATATTGCTCTTATAATCTTAGAAAATTACTTGAGTAACAGATTTTCAATTAGCTTACATTTTCTAAAAAATCTGAAGTCTGAAACTCACAGATGTTTGTCATTCTTTAGTAACGTAAATCCTCAATGGTGTGCCATAAAACCACAAATTTTATGAAGAACAGACCAAAGAAATGAGGCACATATCTGTAATTCTGTGAAATTCTGGACAGTTGAGAAATATGTACTCAAGAGACAGAATTATTCTCATTACTATACTAACATTAAATATTTGACAACTTAAAGTTCAACATAAAATTATTTAGGCACCAACTATGACTTTCTCACTAAAATTCTGAAGTAACTGTTTTGCATGATTTCTAATCTTGATTAATTTGTATTCATCAGCCAGAAAGCTAACATAATCATCTTGCATCTATCTATCTGTCTATCTATCTATCTATCTAGCTAGCTAGCTATCTAAGCAGGTAAGTTGACTTGACTGGACTCAGTGGAACCTAGCCATGGCCTAATTACACAAATTGAAAACAAGGCAAGAGACATAACAATACAGAGTAGTAAAAGAAAAGAATATGCACTGAGCACAGTAAGTAATACAGTCCATTACCATTTTAACCGAAAATAAGAATTCAGTAAATAAATAAAGTTCACATAAGCTATACTGGGTAAAATCAGTCAGTCGGTATCTGCAATCAGATTTTTCCTTAGGAAAAGTCAAAAGAGCAGCCTAATATCAAATGGCTATAATGCTTGAATTCAAAAGTTTTGGCCCATGCATAGGCAATAGTTTACTGCTTTTGAAAAGTGTGTAAGGCAGACAAAGATAACAGATACCTGATAAGTGATGCAAAGTAGAGCTGATGTGAGGCAGAAGAACAGTTCCCAGAAATAACAGGTTTTAGAGGCATATACAGGACTAATGTACAGTGGGCAGTAAGCCGACCTTGAAATTAGTAATAGAGTGATGCTCATCTTTAGGGTATCTAGCCTTGAACCTACCAATCCTATATTCCATAGCTTGCAAGGCCTGTGTATTACCAATGGGGAATGTTGCCAATAATGAGAGAGTAAATACCAAAATAGGAATACGATATATTTACTGATGCCACTGCATTACCGGTCAGTAGATGTAATAATCTGTAAGCTGTTGAAAGAAGCCTAATAATTTTAGACTGCACTTTTTCAAGATTCAACTTGAAAGAAAGGTAGAGCTTCACTATATTCCTGACTGAATCTAAAATAATTTACTATTCCCTAGTAAAGTTACTTACTACTGCAAGGCAAGATGCTGTGGGTGAGGGTCTTTCTAGTCAGGATTCCCATACAGAATACTCCATATTCTAAGATTTCTCTTTTTAATATCTAAAATATAATATCCAAGAGGGTTGGCAGAATGACCTCATCTGATCACCTGAATCTAGGTTCTCACAGTATTCCCCTTTGAAGCTGAGACAGGAATTTAGTACAGGTGGCCACAATACATATCCAAATGCTTATGGCAGTGCCTGGAGCCTACCCTCTTTTCATTAATAAAAAAAGGCTCTTTCCCAGACCCAATGTCTCCGGTCCCATTCAGCACTGTGGGGTGATATTTTAATGGTTTAACATCTCATTTACATTTCCCTTATTTTTCTTAAAGTTAACCGTCGCTTTCCCAGTGTCCTCTATTAAAACATAAACATTTCATTCAGTTGCAATAATATATGTACATTTCTTTTCATTTCAGGAGGGTGCACTGTTGATACATTTTAACACACGCAAACCTCACAAATACATTTTCAGCACAAGCATCTGCACAAATTAGTTTGACATACAAATGACATATGGTTCTACTACATTTGTACATAAGCATCTTAAATAAATCAGTTTGACATTCACAGGACATATCATCCTTTACAAAACTCCAGCTGACAATGCTGGCACTTGCCAATATCATCACATTTCTTTCCCCTTCGAAGACTCAAGCTAGTTTTTCAAGTGACCTTGAGAAACATGGCTTGAGCAAAATAAGCTTACTGGGAATATGTTACCTCCGTACCTGTCTTGAGAACCCATCTTTGTTGGCATTGCTGACCCCACTAAGATGCTGCACTGTCGTCATATGCCTGCAATCCTAAGATCCACCTTAATAACTTGGCATTTTGCTGGCTGGCTCTGTGTAGCCATGTTAAGGGACTATGGTCTGTAACTACAGTGAATTCCTTTCCATACAGATAAGGCTGAAGTTTCGGCAGTGCCCATACTATGGCTTGACATTCCTTTTCTACAGCTGCATAGCATTCCTCTCTGGGTTGGAGTCTATGGCTGAAATATATCACTGGGTGCTCTTCTCCCTCTGAGGAAACCTGGTTTAGTACAGCCCCACCCCATGTTTTGAAGCATTCACCTGCACAACAAATTCTTTGCTGTAATCTGAACTGGCCAACACAGGGCATCCTCTCAAAGCACCATTAAGTTTCTGGAATGCCTGTTCACATGCTGGGGTCCACACTGCCTTATCTGGCCTGTTTTTCCTTGTCAGGTCTGCGAAGGAGGCAGCTATGGTACTATAATTGTGGACAAACCTTCTGTAGTACCCCGCTGTCCCTAAGAATGCCCTCACCTATTTTTTTAGTAACAGGGTGAGGCCATACCTGAATGTCTTCCACTTTGACAGGTTCTGGACTGATCTTACCACTCTCCACTTTATGTCTCAGGTAGTAGACCTCTGCCAAACTGACCTGACACTTACTGGGTTTAATGGTCAATCTTGCCCTGTGTAGTCTGCCCAGCACCTCCCTGACATGCTGAATGTGCTCTTGTCAGGAATGGCTATAGATGGCAATATCATCCAGGTAAGCAAGGGCATAATCTCCTGCTCCTGCTAGGATATGATCTACCAGCCTCTGGAAAGTCTCTGGGGCATTTTTCATCCCAAAGAACATCTTTGTGAATTCAAACAAGTCAAAAAGAGTCACATAGACTGATCTCTCTCTAGTGTTGGGAGTCAAGGGTACCTGCCAATAGTCCTTGGTAAGATCAATAGTGGTCAGATACTTATCCCCAATCAGCAGATCTAGGGCTTCATCTGTTCCAAGCATGGGGTAAGCATCTGACTTCATGTGACTATTTAGTTTCCTGTAGTACACAGAGAACCTAGAGCTGCCATCCTACTTTGGCTCCAGCACCACTGGTAGGCCCAGGGACTGCTGTTTTCCTGGATTACTCCCAGTTTCAACATCTCCTATATCTCCTCCCTTACAGCCTGCCTGACTTGCTCAGGCACACTGTAAGGGGCCTACTTTATAGGTCTTTGGGGCCCTGTATCCACATGGTGCAGCACCGTGTGGGTGCACCCTGATTTTCCAGTGAGCATGTCCCCAAACTCCTGTAGCACTGCTTGGATTTCTCAAACCTGGGTAGGGGATAGCCACTGGGACACTGCTACCCCCTTCCACTGAGGTGTCAGTCCAAGCCTTACTGAGGAAATCAGTCACCAGATCCCCCTCAGACTCGTCCTACCATCCACTGCAAATACTCAGCACAACTGTCTCTCTATCATGGTAAGGCTTCATCATGTTAACCTGATACAATTTGTGCTCCTGCCTCCTGCCTAGCAGTTCTACCATGTAGTTAACATCACTGACCTTCCTTACCAACTTGAAGGGTCCCTCCCAAGCTGGCTGTCACTTATTGTGTTTGATAGGAATGAGAACCATCACCTGCTGCCCCACAACATCACACTCTCTAGCTTGAGCATTCCTGTCATATCAGACCTTTTTCTGTTGTTGGGCTCCTGCCAGGTTCTCCTTGGCCAAACCCATGAGCTCACTAAGCCTTGTCTTGAGGTTTAGGACATATGCCACAACAGACTCCTTGTGGGATTCACAATCACCTTCCCACTCATCAGGAATCAAATTTAAGGGTCCCCTCACTCTATGCCCATAGAACAACTCAAAGTGTGAAAAACCTGTGGAATCCTGGAGTACCTCTCTGTAAGCAAACAATAGATGGGACAAATATTTGTCCCAGTCTCTCTTAAACTGGTCTGTAAATGTCTGTAGCATGGTCTTTAGTGTAGAGTTTAACCTCTCCACAAGATCATTAGTCTGGGGATGGTAGGGGGTTGTCTTTAGGTGCCTCACCCCACAGTGCTCTCACAGACAAGCCAGCAGGTCTGACATGAAATTGGCACCTCTGTCAGTCAGCATTTCTCTTGGGAAACCTACCCTGCTGAAAATTTCTAGCAAAGCATTTGACACCTTCTCTGCCTCAATTGAGGACAGAGCCACCACCTCAGGGTATCTAGTAGCATAATCTACTACCACTAGGATATACTTCTTCCCTGTAGAACTTGGGGTACTCAGATGCCCCACAATATTCATAGCTACCTTCTGAAATGCTCCTGAATCACAGACAAAGGCATCAAAGGAGCTTTGGCCTTGTCTCCTGCCTTGCCTACTTTTTGGCACTACTCACAGGTCCTGCAGTATCCTGTTACATCCCTGGAAATCCCAGGACAATAAAGGTTCTGCATAATACATTTTGTGGTACACTTTCTGCCCATATGGCCTGCAAAAGGAATGTCATGGGCTATGGCTAGAAGTGACAGATGGTAGGCTGTTGGCACTACCAACTGCTGCATTACCTCACCTTCTAGCTCTCCCTCAGGAGTCCACTCTCTATACAGTAACCCTTTGTTCCAGTATACAGAATCCCCTTTTCCTTGACAATAAGGTGCCTCCCTAGCTACCTCCCTCATGCTTTGTAATGTAGGGTCCGAGAGCTGAGCCTGTCTCAACTCTCACTTTGTAACTCTTCCCAACTCCCCTTCCACAGGAAATCTGGTATCCTCTGACAGCCTGGGTACTGCTACTCACTTCTGCCCTTGCCATCACTCTGTCCAAGGAAACATCAGTACCCACCAGGAGCTGTGGCTCACCTTCAGTCTCACTATATGATAGCTCCCTCCCTGAAGTAGTCCCATCACCATTCCTGGCTTCAGGTGAGTGGTCTGTCTGGGTCTCCCCAGGCTACCAGACCCACATGTCTATCTCTAAGGCTGTCTGCATGTCACTGCATGCACACAGGGTACTGCTTTATCAAATAATTTCCCATCAAGATGTCTGCAGGAATAGCCTCAAACAGACTTGCTTGCTTCCTTTCCCACCTTCCCAGTCAAAATGAGCCCTGGCCAAAGGCATTTGGAATGGGATCCCTCCTAAAGTTCTGACTGGAGTGGACTGTCCAAGCAAGTACTGCTCCTCTTTAACCACTGCAGGCTTCACAATGGTTAAATCAGAGGCTGTATCTCTCTTGCCAGTGGCAAGTCTTCCATCCACCAAGATTGGATATAAACTCTGCTGGTAGTTTGGTATCCCTGTTGTCTCCAGACAACTTACCACTGGCATTCTGTTATTCCCGCTTGCTGGATCCCCCACCTTTTGTTCCCCACATTGCCTCTATGGACATCTATATGCTACATGGCCCCACTGGTTACATTTAAAACATTTAACCCTTGATCCTGGTCGTGTACCTGAAACAGTAGCTTCCCATGTTACTGGCAGAATCCTTTGGGGCTGTTTAAACTGCCTACCATGGATTCCCTTATATCCATGTGCAGCACTGGGTATCCCTTTCCTGTGCAGTGATGCCCTGCTTGCTAGATACAGATCTCCTTTTTCCCCCAGTTCATCTGCAGAGTTGCATTCCCTGTCTGCCAAGCAGATTCTCATGTCCTCAGGCAAAGTGCTAAGGGCTTGTTCCTTCACCAAAAGGTCTGCCAGCCCTTAAAAGTGGTGACCTGACACCCACTCACCCACCTATGAAAATAAGTGCTTAGTTCAGCAATATAATCACATACACTTTCATTTGCCTTGTGTCTATGCTCACAAAACATTTTTCTGTAAGCTTCATGTGTTAAAACATTGTACTAAAAAAATGCTTAACTTGATGATAATCTAAACAATCAGTATCACACAATTTAGAAACAACAGTTATAGCTTTACCATGGAGTAAGAGGGTTAGGAACTGTACCCAGACCCCTCGGTCAACATTATACTGTTTGCATAATCTTTCAAATATATGAATAAAACTATCAAAATTATCACCTTCTTGGTACTGAGGAAGAAGTTTACTGATGTTTATGGCTTCTGGGGTATGGTTAGTCCCTTCCCCATTACCTCCATGATTCTGGTGAAGAGTCAGCATTTCCTTTTCACTTCAACCTGCAAATGTTACAGTCTTTCTGCTGACTCTAATTCCAAATGTTTGGACTCCAGTTCAAGTCTCTTTAACTCCAGATGGATTTTTAAGTCCTCTGAGGAAAAGTTGTACTGTCCTTTTTCTGAGAGCTGTACATCCCGAATGCCAGTCTGGTTGTCTTCCTTGTTGCTGGTCTGTGATGTAGCTGTGATTAAGGTTGCAATTATTTCCACTTTAGTCAGGTTGGCATGCCCCAGTCCTTTGGCTTGCAACATCTCAGCCAACTGGTTCCTTGTCAGCTTGCCATAATCTTCTGCTGACATCCTTGCCTGCTCTCTCTGACTAACTAAGCTAACAAAAAGTAAATAAAGCTATTGTGATATGGAACTCAGAGTGTCTATCATATGGCTGCCTGTGGGTACAAACACCTTCTTCAGTGACCACTGCTTACAGGCTACAGAAATTCAATATCCACACTACTGCTCACCAATATGTGAGCATGTGATGGTCCCACCCCTGCCAACCAATATGTGATGCCCACCGCTGCTACCAGTATGTGATGACCACCAATATGTGTTGTCCCCATGCTGGGCCAGTAATGAAGAATCCAGAATCCTCACACTGCCACTGGAGAGGGACGTGCACTTGGAATACAAATGGATGCACTCTGTATTTCCAGATGCAGACCTCCCTGCATCATGTACACTTTCCCTTAAGAGCACACAGGGAACACACTCAGCCTGGGGTCTGGATGTCTCTTTATCTGTCTCCCTCCAGGTTCCCAATAAGACTCCCCATTGGTACATCTGTAGGGTTAGGTCCTCAGCCAAGTGTCCAAGCCAAATCCACCAGCACCCTCTCTGGTAACCCCACTGCTTTGTGTTCCTGCCCCAAGTAGCTGACACACACACACACACACACACACACACACACACACACACACACACACACACACACACACATACACACACATGAACAGACACTCACACACATACACTGAGAGATTTGATTTGCGTGCACACACACACATACACACACACACACACACACACACACACACACACACACACACACACACACATACACACCTGGGAAAGGCTAGCACAGGTTTACTAGCGATGCCCCCTTCTGCCCAAACTATAAGGTAGTTATCACTGCCACTAGACACTCCCCAATCAGCTACTGTAAGGCTCTCAACAAAGGGTGTCCAATTATACTGTATAATATTAATACAAATGGTAGTAGTTCACCAAGATGGCTAGGCCTTCTGGAGTGGCTCACACAGTGACACCAAATAGATATAAGCACTCTCAAAGGTTAGATACTGTCTACAAGAACCAGCCACAATACAAGTTTAAATATATTTAATAATAAATAATAAAAGAGCATGAAAATACTGAAAATATATTCACAGTAAATCACAGTATTCAAATCACTGAAAACCTGGAAATTAGGATTGATGGACAGACTCATACAAATAAACAAAAACACTCTCTAAACTAAGCTTCACTATATTCCTGATTGAATTTAGAAGAATTTACTGTTCCCAAGTTAGGTTACTTACTACCGCAAGGCAAGGTGCTGTGGGTGAGGGTCTTTCTATTCAGGCTTCCCAAACAGACTACTCAATAGTCTGAGATTTCTCTGTTTAATATATAAAATATAATTTCCAAGAGGGCTGGCAGAATGACCTCATCTGATCAGCTGTCTCTAGATTCTCACGGTATTCCCTTTTGAAGCTGAGACAGGAATTTAGCACAGATGGACACAACACACATCCAAATGCTTATGGCAGTGCCTGGGGCCTACCCTCTTTTCAATGAGCTAATGAACAAAGGCTGTTTCCCAGACCCAACGTCTCTGGTCTCATTCAGCACTGTGTGGTGCCGTTTTAATCATTTAACGGTGCATTTACATTTCCCTTATTTTTCTTAATATTAACCTTTGCTGTCCCAGTGTCCTCTATTACAACATATACATTTAATTCAGTTGCAATGATATATTTACATTTCTTTTCATTTCAGCAGGATACACTGTTGATACATTTTAACACAAGCAAACCTCACAAATATATTTTCATGAAAGACATCTGTACAAATCAGTTTGATATGCAAATGATATACAATTGTAATACATTTGTAACACAAGCATCTTGTATAAATCAGTTTGATATTCACAAAACATATCATTCTTTGCATAACTCCAGTTGGCTATGCCGGCACTTGCCCATATCTTCACAGCCTGTAATATAAAGTATGCTTAGAAAGTTCCCATTTCTTGGGAATTATTTTTGTCTGACAAGAATACCAGAAAATATGGATTTGGTTTTATCTGGTTTAACATTAAACTCTTTTGAAGTAAACCAGCTATGGCTGTGGATAATGTGTTGAAGAAGACTGGATACATTCACTATACTGGATTGCTCCACATAGGATTCATCTGTGTAGAGGCATGTCCTGATGAACAAAAAGTTAAGGGAAGTGATTTAATGAATAATAAAAATATTAATGGACTAAGGACAGAGATTTTGGGTACTACACTATGAACAGACACAGGTAAGGCGGTAGCATGTTCAGTTCAAGCCATAAAGCAGTTAGCAATATAATCTGAGATTCAGTTGCTGGTCTCAACTGTAAGATTTAGTTTTATAAGGTCTCCATGAAGAAACATGTGGGATACATAGCTGAAAGCTCTTCATATGCCAGCAAATAAAAATCCAGGCAGAATCTGTAGGTCCATAGTCTTGTAGAAGACATTAGATGTAGAGAAGAGGGTGGCTAATTTACAGTGTGTTTCCTATAGCCCATTTTCTTAATTATGTAATCTGTTGTTGAAAATGTATTCTATTATTTGAAATGAGCCATTGTTTCATGGATGAGTTCTACTAGGAAAGGAAAAAATGAGATAGGTCAAAACATTTAGTCTTTGACCTTTTGAATGGGAATGATTGCAGACTTCTCAAACACAGAGAAGATTCTTGAACTGATGGATTATTCTATGAAGTCAGTAAAGGAATGAAAATTAAGGTATTATAAAGATATAAAAGTGTGGTGTAAAAGTCATTTGCTCTTGTCATGACATAGTAAAGCACCTGCATTCAGATATTACTTATTTTAGAAAAATGAGGTGAAAAAAGAATGAAAATGACAATGAATAGGGACTGGATGAAGTAGTGGAGATGAGAAAGTTGTCAGATGCTACATATGAGTAAGAATTTTGAGTACTGTGCAAAGGAGGTGGCAGCAACAGACAGGTCACAGCACTGTTCACCTTGGATGTTGAAGAAGACTAGTAAGGATTTCAGTATATATCCAGATAAATAATTTACTTTTCCAAAGCAGTTTGGGGGTTATGAAACAGTGCTTTATTTTGTTGTTAAAGCTCTTTACACACACTAAGTAGTGTTTTCTACATATTTCAGTCATTTGTAAGCTAGGTTCTTTTAAATATAGTCCACACATTTTTAATACAGTGGAATTCTCAGTGAGGAGCAAATGGTTATCAAGTGAAAGGAGTGCTCCCTTTTTGTCTCATTTTATGACTGTAAGAATTTGTTCTGTAAGGAAGCTTTATAGTCTACAGAGTTAAAAGCATGCTAACAGTGGCAGTAATTTGAAGTAAATATAACAGCTGGCAAATTGGAATGAATATAAAGCATGGAGTGAGACTACAGGGGGTAAAAAAAATATATATATATATATATATATATATATATATATATATATATATATACATATATGGGTCTACTTCATTTAATCAAAAGACCATTTGACCTAAACCCATTTGATCGAAATTTCATTTGATCGAAAACCAGTATTCAAGGCAAATAACAGGGATTTGTCCCCCTCCCCAATCTCGTGCCACCCTGGAGTTGGTATATATAGTTAGGGGGATGTGGGGGTGTCCATTTTGTTTTATTTTCTTCTTTGAAAGGAAACTAGGTGGGGGCTTTGCCCCCTCCACACACCCACCCCAATGTGGGGGTAGGGCTGCGCCCCCCACCACCTAACTATATATACCAACTCTAGGGTCACATTTCGATCAAATGGTCTTTTGATCAAATGAAGTAGACCCACATATATATATATATATATATATATATATATATATATATATATATATATATATATATCACATTTTTTTTTACAGATAATGTATCAAGGTTTGATGGTGATCACCAGTGTTAGAAAGTTAGTGGTTTGGGAAACAGTGCCCTTAGTTAGCCAACTTCAATTCCTGTAATAATGTAGTTGCCTTGCCAGAGTTTATGGCTGGCCTTGTAGATATTGCACAGTAATCTGAATTTAAAGAGCAAAATATGACTTCCATTTGTATTCTGGTAGAGGTCAAAGTCTTTTAAAATACCACATCTGTGGTGTAAGAGAAAATGGCATATTTTAGTCAAGACAGAGCATCTTAAGAAGAATGCAAATCCTATGACAACTTTAAGTTTAAGGTGTTCTGTTATTACATATTCCAAAAAAAATAAGTAATCTCTGTGGTATCCCCAAAGTCTTAAACAACCCACTAAAAAAGTATAGTGGGTCCAAAAACAAAACAGTGCAAGGAACTTCTCTGTGTGGAAGATTTTCAATTCATATTTACAGTATCTAGTTAATCACTGTATATTAATAAGATCAGATAATGGCACAGACTTGTAGAAGTCTAGAAGGATGAAAGTGATCTTTGTTAACAATAGGTTATGGAATTAGAATATGGTTTGCACAATGGATTTTTTTGCATGCAAAATGTATATGTATATATTTATATATACTTTTAGATTGCCAAATTGTCTAAGGTTTAAATATTGGCAACCATGTAGTATATTGTCTTAGATGAAATAAAACTTAATAATCTGGTTAATAAGAGGTACTGCATCATTATTAATTTTATTTAAAGTACTTAAGTGTTATATTATTATGACAGCTACTAAGTAGAAAAGGACCAGTTCGAATATCACACTGATGGGGGAAGGGATAGGAATCGGTTAACAAGAATGCCAATACACTGTGTTTCACAGTACAATAAACCACTCCCATACCTGATAAAAAGTATATATATATATATATATATATATATATAGTTAGAAAGTTTGTGATGAAACTATTATTCTGTTAATTTTGTTTTACTTGGATCGCTTGTCTGTATGCTTAATAAAGGATTTTCGACTGGAAACAGACTGACTACCCTGCTTGGATTACTTTTGATTACTTAGTAATTCTGTATAATATTTCAAAATATATTTTTTATTATTTTTTGACTTAGGATGAGTTTAAGTTCGTTACTTTTACTACCATTATCTGGTCTTATTAATATACAGTGATTAACTAGATATATATGAATTGAAAATCTTCCACACAGAGACGTTTCTTACACTATCTTATTATATATTACACACTATTCAGTCTGGGACATGATCTTTGAGGTAGCTGGAGAAGTGGCTAGTAGTTTAGTTTCAAAATCTGAAGTCTATCAGAGAATTGTACACAACATTCTGTATGTTTTCAGGATAATGGCTATTAGAAGTATGAAATGAAAATTGTAAGTTTACATGGGTAAAGAAGATCAGTTCTAATCAGGTCTAAGAAGTAAAATTTTGTTTTCCAAAACTGTTAATTGCCAGGATTTGCAGAAGCAATTCTAACACCAGCTGAATTGGTAGAGTTATGGTTGGTGATATCTGACAGATTTAATGAGGTTATATTCTGGGAAAAAATAATATTGTGAATAATATGACTCTAAGAACTTGAAATATGAGAGAACAGAGAGCAGGAGATGTAAGTTGACTGTATTGGTAAAAGGAAGTTTAAACTATGTTTTACACCAGTGGAAGGCACAATACTAGTTCCAGAGATGACATAGGATGTGCAGTGAAGAGGAGAGGGATTATGAATAGGCATTTATGGGGAGGGGTACAGCTGGAAATGAAATGTATGCAGTGAAGAGCCACATATGGGATGGAAGGATAAGAGATGTAGTTATGACGAAATGTAGAGCATGTGTAAAAGTACAACCTAAGGAAAGCTGAGTGAGTGGCTGATGGATGAGGGGTAGGCAGTTGGGATCTTCCTAGAATTCAGCACGGTGACATGCTAATCAAGCAGTGAGACACTGCAGGGCAAAGCTCATTTTCAGAGCATTAGTGTAAACAGAAAAGTTGATGTAAAATAGGTTATGAGACAAAGTGCGAATGAGCAGGATACAAGTAAACAACAAAACAAAATAATAATTAACAAGTCAATACACATGGTTAGCTATTTAGGAAGTCCAAATACATCATAAACGGGGTTTGGAAAATATTCCCTTAGCAATTGTGCAAGGAGCAAAAACCAAGAAAACAGTTAATTCCAGGTTGTTGCCTCTTGTCCCATTGCCTAAGATACAGGTGACAAGAAGATGGGATCCTGTGCCTCTCTATTGTTTTGAACTAATGATAACTATAATTTTTCCAAAAGATTAACTTGGTATGCAAGAAAATGACAGGTAAATTTAAGCCATTTATTTATTTAACATTTATTTTACCAGGATAAGTCCAACTAGACATCATGTGTCCTTTTTCAGTGGAGTCCTGGGGAGAAAAGCTCCAAAGAAATAACAGTGTACATACATGCTTTATTTAACAATAAAACTGGCATACAAGATAAGAGAAACAATGAAGTACAAAAAACAATTATGTAGAACAATAAGATACTCAGGTGTAGTACCATTATTTACAATATATACAAAAAGTACATTTCAGGTGAGAGTATAGTGTATGCATTAAAGGCTTCAATGGGTCACTTACATATGGAAAAGTGGGTCTTCAAGGGGGGGTCTTTGCAGTTGCAGAGAGGGTTAGTATTGAGGTGTAATTTAAGAAGGCCTTTAAAGGTGCCTGTGTGACTTTGCAGTCTGAGTTCAGGTGGGAGGGTGTTCCATGCTTTGGCAACATCATGGGAGAATAAAGCCTCCCCAGAACTGTTATTACATGGATTAACTTCAATCAGGTTTTTGATACACGAACGTAGCTCCCTTTTAGGGTTGTGAAAGTTTAGCATGTCGGCAAGGGCAGGGCACTTCCCCGGATGGAAGAGAATTTGATGGGCTATGATCAATCAGATGATCTAATTTTGCAGCTGGTCCAGCCAAATAATCATCTGCATGTTCAGTAGGTTGCTGACCCAAAATGTAGCACCCTAAACATTAAGCACAATGCTTACTTTGCAGTACTGTAGGCCCTCGTCATCTCATCTAGTTATTTTCCCTGTGCTGCTGTGTGCATAGCACTTTTACTTATATACAGCACAATGCCCCCGACCATAAAGTGATACAGTATTTTAGGCAGTTATTCAAAGTAAGTATATGCAAGTTCTGATTATGACTCTTGTTGCCATAGCACTAGAAAGTTCATAACAGTAGGTGGTTTGGATAAGTTTCACACTTATCAGATATGTTGTTCATCAGTGTAAAGAATATAAAAAAGCACATCTTTAAAAAGTAAGTAGTATAAAACACTTCACAAAAAATATACAAGTCCTTTCACTTTTTCACAGTCTTTCATAAAAACTAAGTCCAATTGGTTCCAAGTTGGTAATGCAGGATACTTCACAACAAACACAGAGGAGCTTTTACCACTATAACTTTGACAGTATTTCATAATGGTAAGGTCCAAAGGGTCCCATAGAATGGTTGTTTTATGGTGATCAATCGAAAAATGCATAGTACCAGTTAAGTAAATTTATAGCAATTCCAGGGCTGTCCTAAAAGTGCAGATTAGGTAGTGTGGCTTCTGTAGGTGGTCTGGAAATTGACCTGCTCAATACTTGAGAATGTGTTCGTCCTTCTGTTCTGCATGCCTGCGTGCATTCCTGCCATTCCTGTTGATTCTACATCTCATCACAAAAATCATGGAAGATAGACCAAAACTCATTGTTTCCTTCTCGTTGCTGAGTAGGGTGTGGTTTCAGGGTTTTGAGTCCCTAGTAATATAAGAAACCCTGCCAGCTGAAGCCAAGGATGTCCCATACAGCTGGGATGATAACAGGCTCCTTCTTGGTGACTGGTTTTGATGCACATACTTCGATCCTGCTAGAGTGCCAGCCTGTGTTGCAGAGGTTATCACGACTGCTGAGAAGAATGTCAATTGGCAGGCCTATGCTACCAAACATAAATGTTTCACAGTTTGGGTAGAACTGTACCCTGTATCAGCAAATCTGAGTTGCAGATGGCATGGTTAAAGTTCACTCCACTAAACAAGTTTCAGTGCTTGCTTCAGGAGTATGCAGATGTTTCATTACAATGACTCAGACTGGTGTTCACAGTCAACCTGCATAGGTCATAGTGTGTCACTGTTAGGAAAGTGCTCACATGCTGGCATATTGTGGTTCATAGTACCAGCTAGTGCTATTGTGCAATGAGGAAAATGGCATAGAAACATGCAAATGAAGGCACCAAGTCTAATGAATGCATAATGACATGCAAGTTAGTGCCTCTGAAAGCAGGTCACTATTCACAGATGTAGTATGACATAGGCACACAGCAAAAAGCAGACAGGAATTTGTGTGGTTGCAGCAGACAAATATGCTAGAAGGAGCAAATGCCACAAATGCTATAGTAATTGTTTACCATCGCTCCTATTTTTCATACTCTAATTACATTTTTTTCTCTCATTAAAAGCAGTGTTCCTACTAAGGGCTGTTTCCTCTGGCACATACCAGACTGTACTTAGTAGGCTACTGTGGGAACTGAATCTCTGCTGATCCTGTTACTTGCTTATACGCCATGACACAAATGGATATAGTGGGGTGACACATAGCTGTTCACTAGGTACCATGGCAGGCTTATTTTATCTTGTACATACATGTGAAACTGTGGTGTAAATGTCAGGCTGTCAGCACATTGACAAGCCTCATTTACCTTACATTTATATGTGGGTCTATGGCTTAGTTTTGAGGCTATAGGCACATTACAAGCTTCTAATGGCAGGCCCATACATGTGGGGGTGTAGTTTTGCACTGTCTGTATCCCACCTACATCTAAGTGTGAAACCTCTTATATTTTGTCTTTCTGCATAAGCAAAGCAAGAGGGCAACACATTACCTGTCTCATGGACAGTAGAGAGTTTTACACAATGGGGTTAATTTATGTATTGCCAACTAAATGATGCTTTATTAATTGTGCCATTTGTAGGACATCTTCACTTATGTCACCTTTCCCATTGTTTCAACCTCTGCAGAATGTGATGATGCCAATTAAGCACTATGGAATGAGCTGCCACACAACTCTGTTTCACCTGTTCTGATGTGTGTGAAAGGTCTCTGAGTGGAAGTAACCTGGCTGAGTCATACCTCTCTGTTGTATACTTCTCCCCACCAACATTTATCCACTTTCTGTTTGTGTCTGTCTAGCTTAAGTCTTCCTGTCTGAATGTGGCCACATCTACCCATTTGTCTGTATTGTTTTGTGTTTGTTTGTGTGCTCCCTCTGACTACTCTTCTCCACCTGTCATACTTCTGTTTCAAAGGTTCATAGGTTCATAGGTAAGTACTAGGCGATCTGCCCAAGGGCATCTATCAGCCTAGCCAAAATGTGTTGGTTTTCACCACCCCCCTTAGATTAGTTCCCTGTGCCTCTGTCCAGCAGAGCCATTAGTTCCCTGTGTCTCTGTCCAGCAGAGCCACTGCAGTGATCCCCTGGGTAAATTTTCTGTTTCCCATCCACTCGTCAAGATTCCTCTTGAAGAGTGTTAGTCAGTGGCTCTGCCTAATGTAGATTGGAATCCTGTTCCAACGCATGGGGAGTCTCCGGGACAGGAATCTATCCCTCCAGCAGGTCCTATTTATCATTGTGGTGAGGTTTAGATCCCTATAGCAAGTGGCTCTCGGGGATTTGCTTTTTTTTTTAGGTGGAGCTTGTCCATCAGTTCTGGGTTGGACATGGCCTTGTATGTCAGGCAGAGATCACCTCTGAGTAAGCGGTATGCAACTGAGTATAGCTGGAGTTTCTTCAGTCAGGCTGCATAGGGCATCTGTTTGAGGCCAGTAATCCTCTTGGTGAGGTACTTCTGTGGTCTTTCCAGCTGTTGCAGGTCTCTTGTACGGTACATCCCAAATGGGGCATTGTACTCTATGATAGGTCTGATGAGTGATGAGTAGAGGGGCACAATAACCTCTTTTGTTCTAGATGCGAACCCTTTTATGATTAGGTGGGCAACATAGAAGGAATTTCTAACCACCTTGGCAATATGATTATCAAAGGAGACATTACTATCTACTTGGGTCCCCAGATCCCTTATTACATTTTCTGTATTTAGGGGACTACCACATATGTGGTAGTTCATGGGTACTTTGTTTTTTACAAAGAGGATGACTATGCAATTTTTGGAATTTAGCTTGAGGCCATGATTTTGACACCAGGTATCCGTCTCAGTAAGACCCTTCTGGAGGATGTCTGTATCAGCCAGAGAGTCAGTTATGACCCCCAGTTTGCAGTCATCTGCAAACTTGGTCAGCTATAGTTCTCCTGTGCCTGTACCTCTGAGAAGTATATACCAAACAGGAGGGTTCCCAGGACTGAGCCCTGGGGGATGCCACTTGTAACCAGTTTAGAGTCGGACCTAGAGCCTACAACTCTCACCAAGTGGGTTCTTGCCTAGTTTCCTTATTATCCTTCCCAGAATTCCTGCTGTGTCCATACCATAAAATGGAGTATCTGTCCCTACAACAAATATGCCCTGTCTTCACCCAGCTGTGTTTCCTTTATGCTTCCCTTCCACTAATACCTCAGTATGCTATGCTCACCCATTTCCTACTCTCCTATACTCACCTTTCATGGACCCAATAACTTTCCAGGTGACTTGACACTTGACAACAGGTGTTTACAATATGTTGTACATTATTACTGTGCAGTACTAGTTGATGGCTTGCCCCACCATTTGCTAAATTATGCTAACTGCTGCTGTCCATTCTTGAGAGATTTGTACTAGCTGCCATGTGGCTGCTTCCTAATTTCTGCACCTTACTTCTTGCTCTGAACTGTAATTGGTTTGCAGCTTTTTAGCACTGCTCCAGCTTCCACTTTTAGCACAGCTAGCTGTTCAGACCAGCACCGTTTCACCATTTGAGTACACTTGACACTGCAGTGTATTGCTGCTATGCAGAGAAATACTTGCTTCAGTGTGCAGCACATCTCTATAGCCAAGGTTTTGCCAAGCATGTTGCGTCAACTGCAGCACCATGAATTGGGCCTCATTTTGGACAAGTATACTCCAGAACTGTACTTGTTTAGCTCTGTGCTTGTGTGGTCCTTCAGGTTCTTCCACACTGCTGGTTTCTGCATGGGATTCAAACCAACCACAAGGCCATCAAGGATGATCATCTATGTAACATAACAGATCTATTCTTACATATCATTTTACTTTCCTGGCTGGGTCAGGAATGCCTGGCATCTATTTTCCTGTGGATGAGTGTTTATTCCACCTGTATCCCTGTATACTGGGCAAGTATAGACTTGTATGTTATTTGTTTAATAATGTAAATATCAAATTTTTTTTTATTTATTTTCTGATGTGTGATTATTAGTGGCTTGGAGTTAGCTGGTAGGTACCGACACTTGTATTCATATATGACCAAAGTGCTACCTCACTGCATTAATTATTATGGGTGTTGTGATGACCCTCCACTGGACCAGTAATCAAGGAGCCTCAATCCTCACCACTGCCACCAGTGGGGGATGCACATTGGGAGGATGACAAGTACACACACACACACACACACACACACACACACACACACACACACACACACACACACACACACACACACACACACACAGTATTTCCAGATGCAGCTCTCTGCATCAAGTGCAATTTCCCTTAAGAGCATACAGAGACCACAGTCAGTCTGGGCTGGTTTCTCCCTCTTTCTCCAGATCCCTAATAAGACTCCCTGGTGGTACGCTATGGAGTTGAGATCTCAGCTGAGTGGCCAAGCCAAGACCTCCAGCACACTCTCTGTCCACTTAGTGCTTCGTATCCCTGCCCAAGTAGATGACTCATACAATCTTTGAGGTTTGATTTACACACACAGACACACACACATACACACACATACACACACATACACACACACACACACACACACACACACACACACACACACACACACACACACACACACACACACACACACACACACACCTGGGAAAGGCTGGCACAGGTTTACTGGCTATGCCCCCTTTTTCCCAGGCTAAAAGGTAGTTATCACTGCCACCAGCCAACTCCTTATCCACTTCTTTAAGGCCCTTAACAAAGGGTGTCCAATCTTGCTGTGTAATATTAATATTAATACAAATGGTATTTTGACCAAGAGCAAGGTTATTAGGAATGGCCCACACAGTGTCACCAAATAAATATGGAAATACTCTCAAAACTTAAATATCTCTAGACAGATCAGCTACAATGAAAGGTTTAAATATATTTAATAATAAATAATAAAAAAACAAGAAAATACTCAGTATATATTCACAGTGACATCAGAGTTCAAAATCACAGGAAATATTTAAAACAACATTGCAGGACAGTCTCAAATAAATAAAGAAAAATATCTAAACTAAGCTTTGCTATATTCCTGACTATATCTAAGATAATTATACTATTCCCTAGTAACTTACTTCATCAGAGCAAGGCAGATATTGTGGTAAATGGTGCTTGTCAGGTCCAAAACAGAATATAGAATGCTCTGTCTCTCTAAGAGACTTGTCAAATTAATAACTCAAATATTACTGCTAGAATAGCTTGCAGAATGACATCATTTCTTGTCATCTGACTCTATCCCAGATGAAACCCCCACTGCTAGAATCTGGCAGTACTTAGCATCTACCTATGAAAATCCATAGACCTCAGATCTTTGGCAGATGCTGGAAGTCATATAGCAATTACATTCCTTCACATTTCAAGACTAGTAATTATTTCATCCTAAAGACAATACAAAAGCTCTATAGTTTTAGACATTGTGTCTCCTTGCTGCATTGAAACTGAAAGATACAATCTTTTATGGCATAGCCATAAAGTAATTTAATTTCAGTTATTTTTCTGAAGTTAACCTCCTGTATTCCAGTTTCCACTGTTAAAATATATGGATTTAAACAGTTACAATAGTGCATGTACATTTCTGTTCTTTTCTGGTAGGGCGCACTGTGGTTACATTTTAAGCACAAGCACTTTATAAAATACCTTTTTTAACACACGTCTGTGAAAACCAGTTTGATATACACATGACATGCAGTTCTAATACATTTGTAAAATGGACCTCTTACACAAATCATTTTGATATTCACTAATGACATATAATTATTTACAAAATTCCATCTAGCTGGGTTGACAGTATCTACCTTTGTCACAGGTGTACAGATGTCTCTGAATGTAGACTCATTCAAGTTTTTGCTGAATTCTTACTGGTGGAAAGACAAACCCAGCCAAGGACATTTCAAGTAGGCTTGTCCATTGATCAGCTGATACAATAAAGCACCTGCTATTTTTAACATTGTCAAGAAATAACCTTACATTTTATTTTAGTGTACTAGTTTTGTAACTGTAAAGTGAATTAAATATAAGAAGTGCAATATCAATATTTATTTTCATATTTTAAACAGTTAAATATAATCATATGTGACTCCTTATTTAAATGCCTGTATTTTAAACTTTGGTTTTATTTGCTGCACAACAATAACAGTTTCATTAAACAGATAAGGTTAAACTGTGTGATCAGATTCTCATCATATTTCTGGAGTTCTGCTCTTTGAACTGCATCTAGAAGTAGACTATTCTCAGACTGTTTTGTACTGTTATCTAATAAAAATGAAATTTCAGAGACAGGGATGACTAGTTAGAAAAGAGGCATCAGTAAATTAGCCATTTTTAATCTTTCAAAACCTGAAGCAGCTATTTATAAATGATCTAAGCTTCCTATAGTGGGGCATGCACAAAGAATGCAACATTTCAGTTGCATGATGCCCCTGTAAGTTTAAATATAGGCATACTGCTGCAAATTGCAGATTCCTTTTACATATCTGTAAAGCATGGAACTATGAATAATAACTTTTGTTCAATGTGGCTGCATTAAGTTTTATCAATTCGATATTTATAAATCCAAATACAATCACATCTATACAGTCAGCAGCTACTAAGAAACAGTGTTAAATCACTTCATGTCCTTCATATCGTAGTAGTTGTTTAATTGAAGAAACCTTTCTGGTATAATATCTTTGCATTATCTCAAGAGTAACAACATTCTGTATAGAATACTTTAAAACACCTATTTCATATTCTATTATAGACCTCGCTAAACTCTTAAATAATGGAATAAGTACTGTACTGATTTTTGATGACACTTCCCTCAAGATAAGTTAAAACTATTTATTTCCTGATTAGTAATGACACTTAACCTCCTTATCTTCAGATGCAAGCACTCCAAGGTCCATATAGGAGGTTCATTTTGAAATCAGTTCATTGACTATAAATTAAGTGTATTCTGCATTATTCTTCCATATATATATAAAATATTGCATTTCCTTGAGCTTAATAATATCCTGTTAGATTAAGGCCAATTGTAGAGTTCATCAATGTTTCTGATAATGCACTGATTAACAACAGAAGTCCCTGCACTAGCAGCTTTGATGTTATCTACAAATGATTATATGCATTTTTATTATCCAGTGGCCAGATGATCATTAAGAAATAAAACATGTAGGGGTCCACATTCAGAACTTTGTTGGACACCATTAAACACTTCTTACTTAGCTGATATGATATTTTGGATTTTAACTACCAATTGCCAGTTTCATATTCATCTAAATATAAATTTTAATATTCTGTTTTAAATCTGATATCATTGTATTGTGTGGAACCAAGTCAAAGGTTTTGTGTGGTCCAGATATATCATGTCTACAGCTACATCACAATCAGCAGTGCCAATGACCTCAGAATAGCAGGAAATCAAGTTACTGCTGCAAAGCCTGCTTCTGACAAAACCATTTGAGTAAATTCCCACATTTTCTACTATTGAAGAATCACCCTTCAAATGTTTTGTCTAATTCATTTGTTAAACTTATTGGTCTGCAATCTTCAGTCCCGTCTGTACTGGATTGACTTATTGCTACAGCATATACTCTTCTCCATTGTTCAGAGACATAACTTGTGATTAACAGCTACTGAAATAAATAATTAAAAACTGAATGAATGGATCCCTCAAAATTTCACAAGAAATAAATCTATCTGGACCTCAGATGGAGTCCTTTCTAATCTAGTTTAATATCCTTTCTTGGCATTCTTCCTCAGTTTGTTTATTTATTTTACATTTGTTGACTGGGAAAGTCTGACTGAGCCGAGGCCCTTTTTCAGCAGAGGTCTGGGGAGAAAAGCTCCAGTACATACAAGTATAACATTAAGTACATTAGTATAGATTTTATACAAGTCAAAATACAGCTAAATCTTACACAGATAACAATTGGATTGTACATATATTAGTTAAGCAGAAAGGAATATAAAGTACAAAAATCAGGTGTTTTTTTTTTAATCAAATCAGACCAGTAGTTATGTGAGTATTACAGAGAGAAATACATAGATTGAGGAAAAGTTGAGAATGGCAAGTTCTGGACATCCTTCATTAACTATTGCATTTGTTTGTTTCTCAGTACAGTCACTTGTCCCACAGAATTCTGAAAAAATGTGCTAACCTCTCTACAATATCATCTGATTTAACCAATATTTTTCATAATTCAAAAGTATTCTGTGTCTTTTATCACACCAATATCCCTAAAATGTTTATATAAAGACTTCTTCTGTAAACCTTTCTAAGCTAAATCCATCAATTTTGTTTCCAATTCTGATAGTCTCTTTCAGTCTCCTATGGAGTATCTGTCATAGTTCTTTAATTCCTTTTTGTGACTACATAACCTTAGCTAGGCTTTATTCTACCATGGTGCTCCATTTACCTTTTTTCATGACTGAGTTGACCTTTGCTTGAACATGTGCACTAAGCAACTCCTCCAGTTTTAAGTATAACAGATCTCAGTTTTCTCTTACATGACTGTTTTCTCTTACATCAGTGGTGCTAAATTCTCTTTTCAATCCTATAATCCCAAATCTGTGTTAATTACATTATACTTTCCACAAGTAAATCATCTTTGATATTTATAAAGTTTTGTTCCTCTTACCTTCAAATGGAAGTAATGATCTAAAAGTGACTATGTTATGATCAGAATTAGATGGTTGTGGAGCTAATTAATGCACAAAACTTTTAATTTCTGTAGGTGCCAGAACCACATCCAGTATACTTTCAAGCCTCATGGGAAATTTACCATGCTGATGCAATGTCCATTAATTTATAATTTCTAGAATTATTTCCTCAGTTTACTAAATGCTGTATAACCATTCCAACAGATATTTGGCATGTTTAAATTACCAGCTAAGATAACAAGAAGACTCATTGCAGATTTATTCATATTGTTGGAAAAAATCTTTACCTCATTCATGGACATATTTGGGCTTCTACAGAACCCAACCCCCCTGACATTTCTGCCATTCTCTGCAACACAGAAATAATTTCAGACAATGTTAAATGGATATAAACTGATTGCACACCATACTTACTGCTGACAAATGATAAAATGACTCCACACCTATTTATGGGCCTATAGTTGTGAAAGCTTTGATATTCCTTAATATGGCATGGGGTTTGGTATATACCAAACCAGGTTTCTGTTATAATAGCCACATCAATATTCTCCTCCCATAATGACATTTCTAAATCTTCTGCTTAGTTGTTAAGTAAGACTTCTTATAATACAAACCAGATATTTAAGGCCAAATGTATGTATAATCTCAGGTCATTGCACTGTACTTAATCAGACTGTTTTGGTGGTACTGGTTCTACTGACAGTGCTGTTGACCATTTGAAAGAGCAGCAGAATGCTGAAAAAAGACCAAAACAGCATTATAACAAAATGGTGGTCTCCATGGTGGTACAACTTCAAGAAAAGGAGATAAAACAATTAAGTAGTGTGGGGGTTGAAGGGGCGGGGGGCTTTTACCCTGCAAAAATTGCTTTATTGCAGTTTTGCTAGACTGTTTCTGCTGATTTTGGCTTTTTTCACTTTTGATATTTTCATTTTGGCATTTTGGTGTCCAGCTGAATGACCATCAGTATTCTTAGTTGGAAGCGGTTTTCCTCTCTCACTGGGCTGTTCAGGTGGTAGCGCCAGTTTACTTATGAAGTAGCTAAGTTACATGTGCAGTGCAACTTCTTGTGGTATACATTACAAAACCTACTTCTGCCCTTGAGTTACATACAGTGCTGTGCATGGCTGTCATTACATTAGAACTGTATTGTATATAAGATCTTCACTCTCTTCTGCTCTTACTATCTGTGCTGTAGCTCACTGCTTTGCTGCTAGGCAACAGTTGGCATTTCAGGCCCAGTTCTGGACTCACATCAACTGTGCTGAATTACACTGTACTACTACTGGGCTATTTATATGTATAGAATACTGGGCTTATTTCTGAACTCAGATCACATGCACTGTTGCTCATAGCACTGTGTCTGAACTGTGTGTGGTATGCTGGATTGACTTATGAACTTTAATCACATGCACTTCATTCACTGCAGTGTCTCTAGGGTATGAATGGTATGATGCATGAGTTTTTGAACTAAGTAAACACTTATATATATTTCTTATTCAACATCCAGTTCTAGTTGTTCATTTCAGGGGTCCACAACACTCTCCTCAAATAAATGTTTTTAGACATCCAGGGAATAGTTAGTCCTTACAAAATGTTGCCAGTGAGTCTGCTAAACTATGATTCAGTGCTGTTGCAGACATAATTTTAGATAAAGTCTCTAACTCCTGTAGCTGTAGTACCACTGAACCATAATTGTGGCTCCTGTCTTAGTATATAGCACATTGACATTTTGTCACAATATGTGGCATCACATTATTTGGTTTATTGCTAATTTAATCCTACACACACAGTCTGCAGCATGTCCAGTTCGACTCTCAGCTAGAGCATCTTCTGCATGGAGACATGCGTGAATGGGCATACCTTCGTTGAAGGTTGTGCATCAGGGCTGGCAACTCGGCACGTAAAAATCAACTGCCAATCATTAGTGGACCGGAGTTCTGCTGTGGCGACCCCTAACCGGGAAAAGCCGAAAGACACAACACACAGTCTGCAGCAGAGAACTGAAGACACTGATAAATTGCTTAAATAATCTTTCTGACTGGATACTGAGGCATTGTAAACCATTTCAGGCAGGTTCGTTATGTACTAAATCATCTCTTGTGTGTTTTTAGTAGCCTGTTGAAAACACCATAGAATAAGTCATAACTAAATGTCTAAGGTCTCAACAAGGGATGATTATATAATCCTCTGGAATGTCTTATTGCTATTTTAAAACAGAAAGGGATGATTTGTCAAAGAGTAATTCACTGAATTATATTTTGACAAACAGATGTAATTCAAACACAGTTCATCAAGCATGAGACTGCATATCTTAGAGTAATGAAGATACTTAGGTTTTTCCACAAAACCTAATTATTGTCCTTTCTCTAATATGTGACAGCTGGAATATGGGAGGTGTGGGTGCCCTAACCTCACAAAGAAAAATAATTCAATCTTCTGAGTTTGGGATTCCAGTGATACATTTCTTTTTTTAAAATAGAAGTTGATGAGTGTCATTTTCACCCTCACCTATTTGAAAATGTTTGCCATCTTTGGTATGTATCTGTCCAAACATCTGAAGCAACTTGAATGCCCACAACATTTTCTTACTAAGAAAATGAAGGGCCTAAATCATAAAAAAAATATGTAGGCTGTCTCAATGCCGTGTCCCTCTTCTCAGTGTCATACAGGCTGCTGAAAGGCAATCTCTGCCTTGTGTACAGTTTCAACCGACCATATCCTGTCAGACCTACTGCACATTTGCAACTCCAATGTGGGCATAAACCCCTGCTCAAGAGACATAAATCTCTTTTGAAATGTAAATAGAACATGTTAGTGGGATAGATACGTTTTATGGAGAATACCACTTCTTTGGAATCACCTCCACAGTTCAAATGTATGGCTGGATAACCACAAATTCATCCCTGGTTTAGCACCCTTGTCTCTTGTGCGTAGGTGCAACGTATACTTGTCTTTGGGTTATTCATGCTTAAAATACAAGGGCTAAAAACTTCATGAGAATGCATGACTAGACTTCTAAAGATCCTTATAGATTAATAGCCTAGTAAGTACTTATGAACATATGTTATTTTACTAATTTATTGTCCTGGTATGTGGACCAATTTAAAGACTTTAATTTCAGCCACAGCATTGTCCTTTTAGGCAAAATGCAGAGACATTTTTTTAAGAATATAATTACAGGAATACTTAAGTATTATACAACCAGACTTAAGTGTTATATAACCAGACATATATCTGTAGATATTTTTTGTCATTATTATGTTCTGTTTGTCCTCCTAGTCTCCTTGTAATCACTGAGTGCCCATTCCTACTGACCAATTTTTCCCCTTCAGTTTTTACTGTCTGAGGATGTAAGTCATAAGAGTAGAGAGTCACGGATTATGGCATATCTTCCTGTGGGGAGTCAGAAGGTTTTAAATTCTGACCTTAGCACTTCCCCTTTGATGGCTGGAAATTTGGCAAATTTTCTGCTGTGTTAGACTCCCATGTTGATATGGACTCTACACACCCAGTTTAACAGAAGTGTTCCTCTTAGCAGCCATATGGCCCAAAGTCCCACCTTTTCACATGGAGCATACATCTGCAGTCTAACTCACAGGTATCAGTCCTGCACTGGGACATCTTCCCCCAACCAGGAGGAGCAAGCTGGCATCCATCTCTCATTCTCTCTCATCCATATCTGGTTCCTTCTGCATCCACACTGGTAACTGAACCCAATCCAGTCCATAGTTAGGAATTTACCACTGTAATTTGTCAATATTTGTCATCACATTAACAAATACTCTTACTGAAGCAGGCACTGAATCTTTTATAGTTATCAGTCTAGGGTGTGTATTTTCTCGTTAATGTTTCTGAATTAGACAACATCCTCCAAACCATGTAAAAACAGCTCAAACAGCAGATGGAACTGATAAACATTGTGAAACCTTACTTAGTATATAAATATGCTGTGCATGTGTGTTATTAAAACAAAAACATAAGAAGTATAATGTCTGGAACCAGAATCAGAACACTCTGATTTGGACCTTTTTATATCAGGAAAAATAGACAATTGAGCTATTTCTATTTTCTTTGTGCAACTAGTTTCCTAAGTTTGATTTCTGAAGTATTTCAGCTTGTCATTGTTAGTACAGGAAATCATAAACTGTAGGAAGGAAGACATTTCAGATAACCGCCTTTGCTCACTGAGTCAGTTGTTTCATTCATTTTATTTGTATTTGTAAGGGCATTCATTTTCCTCTTACCACACATCAAATAACTCTTGCCACTGTCAGGGGTACAAAGCATTCCATGTACACTAATAAATCAGTACAAATGTTAGTGTTGCAATTACTTCGTAGCCTGTGCCCCTTCTGGTTTAGAGTGCATCCTTGCAGTTCATCATCGACTACTATCACTTTCTTACACGAGGTGCTGCAATTTGTTTGGAAATGGGGAAACTATAAAGTTATAGGTCAGAGAAGTCTAGTGTCACACCATCAGTTTTACCCTCCCTCACTATGTGTGTTTATGTAGGTTTTAAACATAACTTGCACTGTTACATGTTAGGAGAGAACACTGGTATTTGTTTACTGGTAACCATTTTGCTACATATTGTTCCTCTGGCTGTTTGCCTGTTATTTCAATGCAGCATTACGTGTGTGTGTGTGTGTGTGTGTGTGTGTGTGTGTGTGTGTGTGTGTGTGTGTGTGTGTGTGTGTGTGTGTGTGTGTGTGTGTGTGCGTGCGCACAGTGGTGAGGTATCACCACAGCAAATCACAGTATCCAGTATGCTTCAGAAAGCTAGCAAGTTTTATTGGTGGTAGTAGTAGTAGTGGTGCAGGTGCAATTGGTCCCCTCTCCCTAAATTATTTTTTATCATTGAGTGGTGTCACTTAATCCTCTCTTCCATTGACTTGCCAATGTACAGTAATCCACTATCTGCTCTGTATCACATCATTAATACTGATTTTTGTACTTTTTACTACTGCTGCATGCCAATCCTCAGCCTGCTTCTGGTCAACTGGCCCATTTGTCCCCCATCACTGAGGCACATTAATACTGAATCTGATCCTTCCTCATGCAGTAAGTGCTAAGGTGCTGATAGAGAACTTTACAACAGAGTTAACAGCTACACAAAACATACCCATTTTTGTATGCTTTTCTGCCTGAAATACCTACTGGCCATCTGGCCTCTGTCCACCATTGATCACAGGCATTCGTTCCACTTTACAAAGTGAGAGCTGGAAGCAGAGGATAACAGCCATGAGGGCATTCTCCTTTTCCTGGCTCTGACCCCAACTTTGCTGGCTGGCATGCATGCTCACCTAAGTAAGGGGCTGCTTACACACTCCCCTTTGCACATATGCTGTCCCTCACATGTGAAGGGAAAGCTATCTTGTGAATATGGTTTGACAGAGCTTAGCTCATTCTTTCAGTTACTGTAAGTAGTACACACCTCTTCTCCAGTAGTCTGCCATCATTGCAAGGGACTTGACTGCTTCCCACTCCAAGATGAGCAAACTGACTTCAGCTTCTCACCTCCCTTCCTTGTCAGCTCCTTGAGTACCCGAGCCTCTAGTCTACCTCAGGTCATCTGGGTTTCAGAACTGGCTGCTACACATCTCCTCCCCACTTGCCATAAAGTTGTTAATAAGTTTCTTTCAGTGCACCTAGAATCCCAGAAATGCAGTATCACAGAACCATGCAGATCTAAAGCAAACCTGCACAGGGGTCAGACAGCCTGTAATAGCTTTACACCTGCTGTAGGGAATATCCTGCCAAATGACATTAGGGACATTAGGGACATCTCCAGCCACCTCTACTTTTAAAAAAATGCTGCTGACATTCTTTCTTCACTGGATTTGACATCCTTCATTTCCCTGCTATATCAAGGAAAGTGACTTTTTATTTATTTTAAATAGTAGCACTTGTTTATTTTGTTTGTTTGTTTTGGGCTCACTGTATTGCTGATGTGTTTAAAGCATTCTGACATTGCTTGGTGAGAAAAGACGTTTTTGTGTTTTGATAATACATTATAGCCAGGTACCGGACTGGCTAGTGAACATGCTTGCTATACTTTAAATTGATTGGATTTGAGCACCATTGCCCTCCATTTGTTTGGACATCTCTGAGCTGTTGCAGTGGCATTTCACCTGCTGCTTAATTGTGAATTTCTTCAAGGAAGCTAACCTCCTTCAGTTCTTTGCTACATCAAAGGAAGTAACTATTTATTTTAATAGTAAAATTTGTTGGTTTGTTTTGTTTTCACTGTACTGCTGTGGTGTTTAAAACACTCTAGCATTGCTATGTGAGAGAAGGCATTTTTGTTGGTGATTTGAGAATACATTGTAGCCAGGCAGCCAACTTGCTAGTGAACTTGTCTGTCACACTTTAAATTGCTTGTGAGCATGAATGATTTTCATTAGTTTTGTCTGCTCTTATCTGCGCATCATATAGCAGTGGGGCACAGAGCACTCCAGAGTAGCGAGCTTTTTTCTTTAAAACTAGATTGTTGACTCTGTGCCCCTTAACCTTCTTCCATACCTTCATTGATGCTTTTTACTTATACCTGCATGGAGTCTCATTTCCTAGCTTGAGCTGCAACTTTGACTTCTTAGCTGTGAGGAAACCTACCTTACTGCAACAAGCTCCTCCCTTTCTTATGCTATTATAGTGCGCCACTCCTTATCACAGTAGAATACTCTCATACTATAGTAATGCCTCAATCCTTATCACAGTATAGGACTCTCATACTAGCAATGCCTCTCTTCTTATAACGGTATAGTACTCTCGTACTATAGTAACGTCCCACTCCTCATCACAGTCTAGTACTCTCATACTATAATAATGCTTCAGTCCTTATCACAGTGTAGTACTCTGATAACACACTAATACTCCAACCTTATCAAGACTTGACAGCACTGTTTAGTTCATTGCTATTACAAGTTGGAAATGGGGTAAAACAAACAAATCTATACAAATTTCTGTAGAATTTGTAAAAAACAAGTCCTAAATATAAATAATACCTTAGTGGATATAAATCCATGTACTACAAGTTTACAAGTTGTGCCCGGGCTAAAATCAAATAAATGCTTTTAAATACCAGTAATGCCCTGTTAGCATCTTACTATTAAACAGAATATTACCTATCAAAATAGATTCTTCTAGCTTGCTAACAGCCTCTATAACCATGGAGCAGCAGTCTCCTCTTACACTTTTGCCACCCGGGTTAACATTAGTCACACTGAAACAATGCACATGCTGTCTGATGCTTACTGAAAACCATTAACTTGTACCGCATGCTGGATCTACATGTGAGAAGTGAAGATTCTTGCTAACAAGTGTTGGCCAGCCTGTTATTAAAGCATATTGTTAGTATCAACTAGATTGTCAGTATCCATACCCACCTAACATCAGTATGCCATTAAAAAAATAAGCCCTCTATGGCTGACACAGATAAGAAATCCCTCTCTAAGCCTCAGAGGCCTCTGATACATAGGACTGAGATTCAAATTCCTTAGGACAAATACACTGCCAGCAGCACATGTAGCACCAACCAACACAGACAATGTAAAGTTGGATTGTGATGAGTGATGGTCCCACCACTGCCAACCAATATGTGATGATCCCACCACTGCTAACCAACATGTGACATCCCCACCCTGGGCCAGTTAGTAATCAAAGAGCCTGAATCCTCACCACTGACATTGGAGAGGGACATACACTTGGAATACAAATGGATACACTCAGTATTTCCAGATGCAGACCTTTCTGCATGAAGCACAATTTTCCCTAAGAGCAAATCACTGGAGATATTGAGAACAACATTGATGGACAGACTCATACAAATAAAGAAAAACAATCTCTAAACTAAGCTTCACTATATTCCTGACTGAATCTAGGAGAATTACTATTCCCTAATAACTTACTTGATAGACCAAGGCACAATGAAATACATGAGCAGTCTTTCTAGTCAGGTTCCCCAAAACATTATACTCCAACTTCAGATATTACTGTCTGTAAAATATAATATCCAAGATGGCTTGCAGAATGACCTCATCTTGTCACCTGACTCTAGGTTCTCAAAGTAACTCCTTTGAAGCTTAGACAGGAATTTAGCATAGATGGCTACAATACACATCTTAAATGTTTATGGCAGTGCAAGGGCTACACCTCTTTTTACTGAGCTAATGAACAAAGGCTTCTTTCAGACCCACCATCTCCAGTCCTATTCAACAATGTGTGGTCCCATTTTAATGACTTAACAGCCCATTTATATTTCCCTTATTTTTCTTAAAGTTAACTTTTGCTGTCCCAGTGTCCTTTATTAAATATATACATTTAATTCAGTTACAATAATACATGTACATTTCTTCATCTCTTACATCTCTCCACCACTATCACTACTACTACCACTATCACTGCCAATTGTTTGTGTCTTTCTGCTTTTCCCGGTTAGGGGTCACCACAGCAGAACTCCGGTCCGCTAATGATTGGCAGTAGAGTTTTACATGCTGGCTTGCCGGGCCTAACGCACAACCTTCAATGAAGGAACGCCCATTCACGCATGTCGCCACACAGAAGATGCTCTAACTGAGAATCAAACGGGCAACGTCTAACTGTGAGGCGACAACGCCACCGCAGCACCACCAATATATGTCCTAATACCCTCAAAGACTTCTTTGCATCACCTCCCTTTCCTCCCCACTCTCCGTTTACAGCATTCCATACACACCCCCAATACAATGTTCTCTCTGCTGTCTTAGATTACCCTAGATTACCATTCTTACCTAGTCTTTCGACCTTAAACTATTCTCCTGTGACTCAGCCTGTAAACATCTCTTCTGTACCTAACCAAATATGAATTTACTACATCTTAAATTTTTAAGTCTGTGTTTATGTCTACCATCTGCTTATGTAGATATTTGTCCTGATCGAATCATTAAAACTAGAATTATTCCTAATGATTCAGAGAGTACTTCAATTATACCCATCCTCATAGTATCAAATTCTAACTTATCTGGTCACTCCAATTACCAGCATCTCAACCACTGATAAAACGGGTCTATATTAAAAGCATGAAGGTTTACTTACCCGAATACCTAAACGCCAACACATATTCCACGAACTGAGAATACTCCAAACACCCTAAACCGCAAAATTCAAAAACTCGAACCATCATAGTTGTCCTACCTCACCACCCGCTATATTCTACTTACCTAAACAAACTAAATAAACCACATACATACACTAACCAAAACCCTACTTCTAACCCTAAACTAAACCCTACTTCTAAACCCTACACTAAATCTTGCATATACCACCATGTATGCACTTACCTTAACCCGCACCCTAACCCTAAGGTCCGTAACTATCGCACACTTACCTTAAGAAGCTATACCCAAACAAACTAAATAATCCTCATGCTTACACTTAACAAAACCCTACTTCTAACCCTACATTAAATCTCACATACATTACCATCTATGCACTTACCTTAACCTGCACCCTAACCCTAAGGTCTGTTATTGCACTTACCTTACGGAGCTATACCGCAGAAGGGCCAACCATGATGATTAAGATTTTGCACTTCAGGACGATCGATGTTTTCGTGGTTCGATGAAGATGTGTCGGTGTTTAGGTATTCGCGTAGGTACACCTTCGTGCTTTTAATATAGACCTGATAAAACTACTAGAGAAACTACTATACAAACCATGGATTACATGTATATACGCTCCATCTCAAAGCATGGCTTTTGACCATCTTCTAGTACCAGCAGTGCACTTTTCATGGCCCTTCAATATGACCATGGGTCTGTCGATTGGTAAATTCTTTCTTGACCTAAAGGAAGCGTTTGATCTAGTGGATCATTGTCTTCTCTTCTCTTCTCTTCTCTTCTCTTCTCTTAATTTCTGCATACTCACACTTCTAGGTTTCTCTCACCCAATCCTTAACTGGTTCTACAGCTACTCAGCTAATCATACTATCTGTGAACACTCTGGATCTACAAACTATGAACGTATCACTTCTACATTCTGTGCTCTTTACTCAGCCCTATCCTTTTTCAGTTTTTATTAATAACCCTCAGTCTGATCTCTTATCATCCAAAAGCACACTATACACTGATGTCTAAATACTCCTTAATGAAGGGAAAATTCTGTCAATATTCTCTTTATCAAATATGTTTGTGTTCAGTATATGTTAGCAAGATCCTAATAATTTCCAGTTAGTAAACATACAATCCCACACCATAATATTTATTCATTGTAGTTGTTCTGAGAGACAGATATTTTCTCACAGTACTTTTACTACAAAGAAATGTTTGTTTTTTCCTAAAATGCTGTATCGCTCTCCATATTATGTCTGGCACTTTTGGATTAGAGAGGAACATGACTGAAGAAACCTTTGATTCAAAGATCTGGTCTTCATGCTGCATTGCATGTGTTAGAAAAGAAGGAACTGTTGCTCCTGAGTAAACATCTGTAATCCTGTTAGTCCTGCAAAATCATAAATAGTTGTGGTGTATTCAGCTGATAGGACAAATAAGCATTGCTCACTGGCTAATTGTGCACATAACAGACAATGCTGAACTACAGAACTTTTGAATTGATTTCAGTTCCACAGTAGCCTTGTATGTAATACTTCATTTGAATAAATGGCATTCCTCAGCTATAATGTAATAGTATGATTTATCTTAGTCATGTGACACAGTTTATCCAAGATAGCTGTGGAATTTTAGAACTGAATTATGAAATGTATCACTAATGCATGGCATAGGTATGTATTACAAATTGATTTGCTCATAACTGGCAAGGACTCTCTCTCCAGGTTTTGGTAAATCTCACCATAACACATCCCATCTGTCATGGATTATTGCTATTAAACAAAAAGGAAGCCAATATTTATTACTTCATTAATGCAGATTTTCTTTAGTGTTTATTAGGTACAAAGAATACACATTTGTAAAGTCTAAACTAGATTTTAGATTTATATTTTCAGCCATTCAAATAAAATAGCCTGTGCTGAAGTTCTCCACTTTCTTTCAGTTTTAGTTCAGTGTACACTAGTAAATACACTGAAATCTTGCAGTTCACATTTGACTGCATGCACTTCTGACCCTATGACTGTTCACTTATATTTGTGCACAGGTTGGTGGTGTTAGGTTAGTAACGCTTCCCTTATTCAGTTCACAAACAACTTCCTGCTTTAAAGATATTGGATAAAGTTAAGTCATAAAAAAACAAAATAAAATAGCTTTGAAGGTGTTTGCATCTTGAAGCAGTTGTCAGGTGCTGATGTACAAACTGATAAATGCCATCTTTGAAGGACAGGCTTTGGCTGCTGCCCACATCTGCAGTCGATCACTGTTTTGAATCCGGAATTAGATATGTCTCTACTCGTAGTGGTTAGCAAGTAAAAATGACAGCTTTGGCTAGGGCCAGGGGTGGAAGTCTTTGTTTCAGATGTGTCATTTAACATTTCACACAGCTACTGGTAATGACTTAGTGAATGGTGGTGATTTGCTTACTTTTTAAACTATACATTATGGCCACGGATGATGGTGAGATTTTGTTAAGACAACATTTATTATTCAGCTGTTGCCACACTTTTTGCCTTATTATTACTCATCACAGCATTGTATAATATATAATTTATGTCCAGAGAGCACATTTTGCCTTTTTTAGTCTGATTTCCTAAGACATAACTGTTTCTGCTAAAGTTCTGCATGGGAAGTTACTCCATTTACAGAACATATTTCATTTTGTAATGTTGCCTGCATTGTCTCGGTTTTAGATTGCTCAGTTTCTCCAAAGAATTGGCTAGCGTGACAGATAAACACATATTAAACTTTTCTGTATGGTTGTTACATTTTTATATTCATTACCATGCTTAGTTATAATACGCAAAATGTCAGTTCTCAGCTACTCATGCTGTCTGCTGCATAACTACTCAGTGAAATGAAAGGTAACGGTAGGAAACAAAAATGTATTACTAAGGTTTTTTTTTTTAAAAGTTCATAACGAGTACATTATTCAAAACAGAAAAAAAAATTGGAGCCATTGCTTCTGTAAAGACTGCATCTTATCTCACCAAGGTATGACATTTCATAAGCTTGTTGTGTAAGCATGCCATATGCAGAATTAAATGCTTTGCTGTTTTACTGATATTTTTTAAATAAAACCATCATTATTGTGATGGGGAAACTCTTTTTAACAACCTGTAGAGCATTCCTGTCAGAAATAACGTGATGGCATTTCAGCGCATCCTTTTCCTTGTCACTTTGAGACTAGCCCTCATCTCTGTACTGTACTGAATACTGCATGGGTGTATTTTCCTAGTGTACTATAAGTACTGTAAAGATTCTTCAGTGTTCAACCAGAAATTCAGCATATATGCTGTTGGAGTCATTCCTGTCCACATACTGTACTGAGTAAACTAGGTAAATAAAAGTCACATTCTTCTACGATAGAGTGGGAGCATGTACAGACAGAAAAAAATGGAAGAATCAGAAATAGAACAATAAATAACTACAATTATTTTATAGAATATCTGTTTCTTTTAAGAATAACACTATGTAATGGATTAAAACAACATACTGCATGTTCGATATTCTGCTCGCTGGGGTCTTGAACTGTATCCGTGCAAAAGACTAAAAATAATGCCTGTCATTTTAGTAAAAATAGCTCTGTAAGACATTACATTGAAATTCTTGAAAACGTTTATGATACAATGTCATTAAACTACTGAGTAACACAAACATTAAATTTGATATTTTTTTACATTAATAAACTGAAGATGTGATTATCTCAATGGAATAAAAGTTTTTCTTTATGAAACGGTGAAAGAAAAAATGCTTGCTGATTTCTCCAACATTTCTCAACATTCTGCTGTAAAGATGCTTGAAAACAATTATTATCTTCTGGTTTATTCCTTTTCCATATGGATATTTTAAAAAAATGTATGTTTTCATTTCTGGGTTTAAAAAACTCAAGAATGTAATGTTGAATGTTGCTCTCTGTGTGTGTGTGTGTGTGTGTGTGTGTGTGTGTGTGTGTGTGTGTGTGTGTGTGTGTATGTCTTTGTACACAAAGATGTTTTCTGTTTGTATCCCATGATGCCATTCCAATTCCCATAACACAGATATTGCCATAGTAAATATTTATGAGTAATATCAGTGTTTTTAGTGCTGATTGGCATGTGCTATATTTGAACTGAGGTACCTAGTGCTTATATGAATTATGTTCAAACTTTCCTGTATTTTAATATTATTAACAGTTGTTTCCTGAGATGAAATCTAACTAAATAATGCTACACATATGAATGTAATCACTTTATATCATATACAAATTAATAGTCTCAAATATGGAATTAAATTTGCATCTAAATCATCAGCTGACCTAGACAGTATAGACAGAAGGGTAGCATATTACCTTTTAAGGTAGGTAAACAGTTAAAAAGAGTTGTAGATAAACAATGTTACTAATTTAGTCCTAAATCATAATGATCTTAAATTTGTCCTTGGCGGATGACACATGTTTAAATTATACATATATTCTCTGGTCTCATGTGGTTTGTTCCACTGTTAATTAACAACTAAGAGGTGATAGTTTCTTTGTGTGGCATGAATCAGAACAATTAATTTTATGTTTCACTTTAATTAGCATTGTTTTGTCACAGACTATGTTGGTGTGTATAGCAGGTGCTAAAGTCATAGCACTCAGCTCTCCTGTAACCGAGGTATCAATAGTACTTTTCTTTTTCGCTCTCTTTTTTATAATGAACTGGTCACACATTTATTCATTGTGTTTTCATGCGTTTTTCTAGGATGATTTTTAAGCTGTGTTAGGAAAGTTTAGTTTAATTATTATTATTTATTATATTTCCATTTGTGACCTGGCTTGTCTAGAGGGCACTGCCAATTTTCAAAGGGAGCTTGAGGAGAAAAACTCTGATTTTTTTTATACAGTCATATAAGTATTTCAGCAGAATAATGCAATAAAATATTATTCACTCTAATTTAGTGTACTGGATCATACAGACATGCGTACCTCTCAGCTGTACAGATTTTTGCACATTGTCTAGATTTTTGCCTCATATTTTTGCTCTGTTTTCATAAAATTGTAGTTTTCTGGCAAATTAGTGGCAAATATTTCAAGATTGAAGTTAGAAAATAATGACAGACATTTGAGTTTCAGACTTCATACCCTTCAGAAAATTCATGCTAATACAAAACCTATTATTCTATAATATTTAAAAATTGTCCCTATTTTTGGGCCTTTGTCCCACTTTTATTTATGGCTTTGTCAAGATTTCTTGCTCTAAGAGGTTGAGAGGTATTGACATGCTTTATTTTCACATGTCTATGTACTAGTACTTCTGCAGTCTGTCTAATATGAAATACTTACATTCATTTCCCTGTTTTTTTTTCTTTTTGCCTGGAGTCAAATTATTGCTCAAGACAGCATTCCTATGTCTTGTTGAGCTTAAAGTGGATGAGGTACTATGAAGTTCAACTTGATTGCTGTTTTCCACAGAAACTCACTGAGGTATGTTTTCAAAGTGTGCAGTCGGTGATTCATTTCTTTTGAGCACTTTCTCCTTTAGTATATGTACGTTCAGGGGTGTTGAAGCTTGCCCCCTTCAAAGAACACTTTGTTTTTATTTTTCATCCAGACAAGGTTAGAACCAGTTATTTTCATCTGGTTGTGACTTTGTCCAGATTGAACTCAATGAGTTTCAGTAAAAGCACTGAAGACAAATTTTCTGTTTTATCAGGTAGTCATTATAGGACAGGCTCCATTTAGAATGCTGCCGATGTTTGAATTAATTAGACAATAAACCAATTAATTTATTAATTTAGGGTCCAGTTGGCCACTTAATCCAATTTAGGTTAATAGGGAACCAGATCCTATTCTGACAATCAGTGGGTGCAAAGCAAAGTCTAGAACAGCACTTGGTGGGTTCAAGGAAGAAAACCATATTCTGGCTGTGCCACCTGGCATTTGCAGGATGCACAGACCCTGATACGCACGGCATGCACACCTACAGGCAGTTTGGAGGAAAACCACCACATCACTTATGGTATATATTTGGGAAGTGAGAGAAAGCCTGTGCACTTGGAGGAACTCTGCATGGATACAGGGAGCACACAGACATCACACAAACATTATCACTGGTAAACTCTGAATGGATAACCAAGTACTGTGAGGGAAGTACTTTAACTGCCTTGTCACTATTATATAAAGTAATGTAACTCACTCTTAACTGGGTCAAGAGGAATGCTCATTTTCCTGTTTGAACCTATGTACAGTAAATATTGAGAATTGTATTTATTCATATCCCCTTATTTTCTTTCTATATACATTACATAACTCTACTTTTTATGTCTGTTAAAATGAGGCATCACTATACTTCAAGGTAAACAAGACAAATGCATGACAGAAAGATATTAGCTCTCATTTTACTAGCAGGGAAAAGTTATATTATAGGTTCACATGGTAATATTAGGCTGTTGATCCAGAGGACCTTTAATAGTCTAATCACAATATCCCAAATTCTAGGGACCCATTGACAAGATGAATTTATACCTAGTTTGGAATCCTTTCAATGAGGATTTGAGGCTAATAATGTATTTAGGCTTGGCTATCCATTCATTCAGATTCTGAAGAAGATCAGGCAGCTACTTTGCTTTATATCCAAAGGAAGTCTATTCCTTAAAAGAGGAATTCTCTGAGATATATACATATCTCAGTACCAGGTTATGTTTATGTTTTGGTGGAAGTTAAGACTTCTTGAGTGGATGTTAAGAGTATTACTAGTCTGTCAGATGTGGTGGAGGTTTCATTGGACTGGAACGTTTGAATGTCTGTAGTCTTGACAGAGTTCACATTTTAGGAGTCTGTACGGCAGCCTGGATGGCTCAAGGAAGACATGGTATCAATTATCTGACTGATGAAATGCTGCTGTCTCTCAGGCTGGGTCATATAGGGTCATAGAGGGTCATAGATTAGTACTAGGCTAACTGCCTTGCGAGCCATTTTAAGCCTAGCCAATTATCCCCTGTGAGATTCAAACCCTGTACCTTGTGTTTGTAAGGCAAACACCTTAACCACACCGATAGGCCCCATACTTACACAAGTACACATCACAAGGGGCCATTATACTCTGTTATGGGCCTGATGAGGAGGGACTAGAGAGGTATGATAACTTCATTTGATCTGGAAGATATACCCCTGGTTATTAGTCCGGCTTGGTAAAAAAATGCCCTAGCAAAAGTGGATACATAGTAATCAAAGGATAGTTAACTTCCAATGAAAGTGCTCAGGTCCCTAATGACTGAGTTAATTTTCAAAGGGGTGTCTCCTGCGTGGTAGTGCATGGAAGCCCATTTTTGCCAAAAGACACAATGCTGCATCTCTTGGCATTTAGTTTTAAGCTGTGATCCAGACTCTACGTATTTATGTGGCATTGGAGAAATAAATATCAAAATGAAGTGGTCCTAGACTCAACCCCTGGGGACACTGCTGCTAACTGTTCTTTTCAAAGATTGTGCTTCCCACACTAATAGTTTGGGTCCATCAGCCAGCTTGTATCCGGCAGGTAACCTAAGATTTTTCATCTAGTTTGATTAGCTTATTGATAATGCCAGAATGTGAGATGGTATCAAAGGCCTTGGCCAAGTCAAGGTATGCAGTGTGAACCATTTTGCTTGCATCTAATGCATCAGGGACTTGCTCAAAGAAGCCCAAAGATTCAGGAGGCAGCATCTGCCTTTAATAGAACTAAACTAGCTAGGGTCTGGAGCTTGTAGACCACCATGTCCTTGCTAATACATTTCATAATGATGCATTCCATGATTTTTGGAGATAAGGCTGTTGAGGCTTATAGGTCTGTAGTTTCCTTGATCAGTAATGGATCACCCTTTATGGAGCAGGATCTGGCACAAATCCAGTGGAGAGGCTGAGATGGAATAGTCTTAGTGGCAAGTCTACCTGGCAGTGTTTGGTGCTGACTAGAAGGCAGAGTGGTGCACTATCAGGACAAGTGGAAGCAGTGTTTTGGGCCTTGGAGAAATCATTCAGGACTTACTCAGAGGTGATCAGAGAGGGTGGTGTGGGTGTGCTAATAAGATGGGGAAACTTAAGATGGGGAGTAAAGTTAGAAATGAATTTGTCTGGTAATGTGTTGAGTATTGTGTTGCTGTAGTGTATTTAGCTTTGAGCATTGCTGGGCATTACTTATAAGGTTTCAGACATAGCTGAAGAAGGCTTTGTGGTTGTCATTATCAAAGGTGGCAATTTTCAATGTATAGTTAACTTTTGAAGGATTTGATTATGTTTCTGAGTTCTTTATTGATCTGTTTCGTTTCGTCTCCTAATGATACAATATTAAGTTAACTTTTACTGGCTGTGAGTTTCTTCCTCTTATTTTATAGTTGTTTATTCTAGGGTTTCACCATAGGGGTGAATGTGGCATTCTATTTATGTCTTATAGGGACAGATGCCTCAATGCATGCTTTGAAGTTGGCATAGAATTATCCACAAATGTGGCAGCATGTAAGATATGGTCATCAAGGTGAGCCGGGTGCTTAAATTTCATGAAGTTATCAGCTAGCTGAATTAGGTTTGCCTCAAAGTAGTCTGTAAAGGCAGAGGGATTTTGGGATAGGTCAGGTTTTATCTTCACAGTGAGGGTTACTGAAAGGTGGTCAAATTTGAGCAGTGAAGTGGTAAATGTAGGTGTTGAGCATAGTGTGGCTATATTGATGAGAACCAGGCCAAATATTTTTGAACCCTGTAGTGGAATTGAACCAATTAGTCTAGGGAAATGGCATTAATCAGGTCCAGGAATCTTTATGTATTTAATTGAGGTGGTGTACGTTTCCAAGTTACGGGAGGGATAGGTGGTCCTTTTTTACTTGTGTTTTCTGTAGTGACTGTGTATGTTGTTTGCCTGTTAGTGTGACTTTGAGTGTCCTGTATACCAAACCATCATCTAGGAGGTCTTTGTTGTTTAGAAAGGGATATTTTTTAAGTACTTCTTTAAGAAGGCATGTTTGTTCCTCTACTAAGACATGTTGGACCTTGTTGTATGATATGGGTGTCAGAACTTGCAACATGCTACATATAGTCTACAGTCTTTGAGGTGAGGCTGGACTCCATTATTAGTATATACTTGTAACTTGCACCTCTCACCTATGGAATAGTTTATAGGAAGAATCAAACAGTTGTCAGTGAGCAAAATGCAGTCCTTGCATTGCCTCAATGTTCCTATTGCTATCAGGCTGACAACACGTGGTTATGTAAACTGTGACTTCATGGCATTTAGTGACTGGTGATATAGGAAGTACTAATAAGTAATAATTAAATTAATTTGTAGGAAAAGTCCATGTACTAGTACACTAGGATAAACAAGGAGTCAAAGCACCAGAGTGACAACTGTATACGTACTGTATCAGAAAATGAAGAGTACAAAGGTCAGCAAAATTGTTCCAACAACTAACAGGTATGTGAAGCAGAGATGGCGAGTGAGCTTATGTTTTTAACAAAGTTTATATCAAGGGTTATAGCCAAGAATGCTCTGTAAACATTATGATTTACAGAGGTGAGAAGGTTTATAACTGCGTAAACTAATGCCTAGAATGTGTATTAGTATACAACTTACTTAGAGATAGGATACTTTTCTATTTTTTTGGCTATAAGGGCAACAGTTTAAAATGATGCATTCATTTTAGGTGTAGGATCAAGATCCGGAGAAGTGTGAGGGCATCTATACAACGATGTGATTATGAAATGAAAGTTTCAACTTACAATCCTGTAAGGGACTTATAAATGATAAGTTAATCTGGGTGAAACAGTATGCTGAAATGGATTCACTTTATATGCTCGAAATCCTGAAATATCGAATTTCAGAATCTCGAGCCCATAAAGTGGAAAACCTAAAACATCGAACACTCATTAGAGCGAAATTCAAAATCGCGACTTCTATACAACACATACACCACACACATACACATACACACACCTTCCTCCCCACAAACAAACATACAACCCATATCCCCCTACTTACATATACTAACTCCAGGGTCGCACTACATACACAAACACATGAAACACCACCACACAAGCTACACCCCCCCACGCACCCACACACACACCACTGTAATAAAACACACTAACACACACTACAGCCCCTACCCAAAACCTTTAAAACATAAATACTTATCTGAATCCATGAACACAGCGCAACACCACAACCGCTAATTCAACATCTCCGATATGCGAAGTTTTGAATTTCGCGCTTCTGAGTGTTCGGTGTTTTAGGTTTTCCACTTTATGGGCTCTAGATTCTGAAATTCGATATTTCAGGATTTTGAGCATATAAAGTGAATCCGCTGAAATATATTTCACTATCTTTGCAATATGTTTAAAAATATTCCAAGAGATGCGACAACTAATTTATTTTATTGCTGCACTGTTTGTGATCCAATCCTTCACTCTTCCACAAAACCAAGATAATGTATTTAATGGTTTTGAATGGTTTTCACAAAAATACAGAATTAATGAGACTTTACACAGGAAGTAATATAATTTATCTTGTTTTTTGGTAATGGCGGCCAAGGTGATGCAGCGGTTGGCATTGCCGCCTCACAGCAAGAGGTTCTTCGGTTCGATTCTTGGCTGGGGTGCCTTCTGTGCGGAGTCTGCATGTCCTCCCTGTGGTCACGTGGGTTTCCTCCGAGTGCTCCGGTTTCCTCCCACATCCCAAGGACATGCTCTAGGTGGATTGGACACTCCAAATTGGCCCTAGGCATAAGTGCGTGCATGTGTGTGCTTTCTGTGGAAGGTTGGGCGCCGGGCTGGCCACTCGACACTGTAAAACTCCACTGCCAATCATGAGCGGACAGATGATCCGCTGTGGCGACCCCTATCCGGGAAAAAGCCGAAAGAAGAAGAAGTCATGTAAGATGGAAAACACATCTACTCCTTCTCTTTCAGTAAGTAATATTCATGATACAATTCTCAGTTTTCTTATCAAAGAATGTATTTTTATAGTACTTCTTTTTTTGTTCAACCCTTCAACCCACAAAAGGGTTTACCGTTTAAGTTTTCCATTATCAGAAGATTTGAGTTTTTGGAAATTCAATCATATCGTCACGTCTCAATTTTGAGATTCTGAAAACTTGATCAACTAACAGGGATACGTATATATTTATATATATACATATATATATATATATATATATATATATATATATATATATGTGTGTGTGTGTGTGTGTGTGTGTGTGTGTATATATATATATATATATATATATATATATATATATATATATATACATACACACACATACATGTATATATATATATATATATATATATATATATATATATATACATACACATACAGTGGATATAAAAAGTTTACACACCACTGTTAAAATACCAGGTTTTTGTGATATAAAAGAAATGAGATCACAACAAATCATTTCAAAACTGTTCCCACCTTTAATATTACCTAGAACCTGTCCAATTCAATTGAAAAACAAACAAATCTGTTAGGGGGGAAAATAAAAAACATACAATAAGCTGGTTGCATAAGTGTGCATGCCCTTAAACTAATACTTTGTTGAAGCACCTTTTGATTTAATTACAGCATTCAGTTTTCTTGGGTACACACCTGCCATCAATTAAAGAGACTCTGATTAACCCCAAATAAAGTTCAGCTGTCCTAGTAGGATTTTCCCGACATTTACTCAGTTGCCTGCTACAGCAAAAGCCATGGTTTGCAGAGAGCTTATTCATTGTTGAAAGGTATCAGTCAGGAGAAGGGACAAAAAAATTTCCACAGTATTGGATACACCATGGAACACAGTGAAGACAGTCATCAAAAAGTGGAGGAAATATGGGATAACAGTGATGCTGCAAAGAACTGGACGTCCCTCCAAAATTGATGAAATGACAAGATGAAAACTGGTCAGGGATGCTGCCAAGAGACATACAGCAACACTGAAGGAGCTGCAGGAATTTCTGGCAAGTACTGGCTGTGTACTACATGTGACAACAATCTCCCTTATTCTCTATATGTTTGGGCTATGGAGTAGGGTTGCAAGACTTTGGAAGCCTTTTCTTACACAGAAAAACATCCAGGCCCAGCTAAAATTTGCAAAACAATACATCAAGTCCCCCAAAAGCATGTGGGAAAATATGTTATGGTCTGATGAGACAAAGGCTGAACTTTTTGGCTACAATTCCAAAAGGTAAGTTTGACGCAAAAACACTTCACATCATCAAAGGAACACCATCCCCATGGTGAAGCATGGTGGTGGCAGTATCATGCTTTGGGGTTGCTTTTCTTCAGCTGGAACTGGGGTTTTAGTCAAGGTGGAGGTAATTATGAACAGTTCCAAATACCAGTCACTTTTGGCCCAAAACCTTCAGGTGTCTGCTAGAAAGCTGAAGATGAAGAGGACTTTCACCTTTAAACACGACAATGACCTCAAGCATACATCCAAATCAACAAAAGAATGGTTCACCAGAAGAAAATTAAAGATTTGGAATGGCCTAGCCAGAGCCCAGACCTAAATCTAATAGAAAATATGTGGGGTGACATGAAGACGGCTGTGTACAAGAGATGCCCTCACAATCTGACAGATTTGGAGAGCTTTTGCAAGGAAGAGTGGGCAAATATTGCCAAGTCAAGATGTGCCATGCTGATAGACTCCTACCCAAGAAGACTGAATGTTGTAATTAAATCAAAAGGTGCTTCAATGAAATATTAGTTTAAGGGTGTGCACACTTATGCGACCAGCTTATTGTATGTTTTTTATTTTTTATATTTTTTCTTCTAACAGATTTGTTTTTCATAGGTTCATAGATTGGTACTAGGCTATCAGCCCTAGGGCCTATACAAGCCTAGCCATAACAATTCCCTGACTATTTCTTCCCCATATTTACTTCCCTTACTTGCAATTGAATTGTACTAGTTATAGGTCACATTAAAGTTGGGAAAAGTTTTGAAATGATTTATTGTCGTCTAATTTTTTATACCACAAAAACCTGGCATTTTAACAGGGGTGTGTAAACTTTTTATATCCACTGTGTGTGTGTGTGTGTGTGTGTGTGTGTGTGTGTGTGTGTGTGTGTGTGTGTGTGTGTGTGTGTGTGTATATATATATATATATATATATAGAGAGAGAGAGAGAGAGACAGAGAGAAAGAGGAGTGACCATTTTGGATTAGGTTTGAGATATTATTCATTTCTAAATGAAAATTCACCTGTTGTGTTTCATGAGGGTTTCAGGATGTGGGTCCCTAAATATATTATTGAAGGCGGTTCCATATCAGACTAGGTTACATCTCCATCCAGTGGGATGGGAAAGTGATGCATGAGAATGCAAGTGATTAGTCTTGCTAAAACAAAGACTTGAAAAATAATGTATCAAACACAGGTGGCATAGATTCATATATTGCCTGAAAACAGTGAAATGTTAGATCTAGTCTATTATAACATTCACCTAGTATAATATGTCTGAATGCCCAAATTAATTGTTTACTTACCACAAGGGCGGGAGACTTAAACCTTGACACGGTTATAAATAGAACGTGCTGGAGGGACAGATTCATCACCCAGAGACTCCCTATGCTGTGGAACCGACAAATCAGAACCAAGGATCGGATAGCACCTTGGCTCACTAATGAAACTAAATCTAAAATTAAACTTGACCAAGCCTGGGATAAATGGAGAGCTACCAAAACTCCACTAGATGGCATCAAGTTTCAACAGCTTAGAAACACTACTAAAATGGCCACTACTCAAGATAAAAACAGTATTTCTGTCATCTCCAGGATAAACACCAGAATAACGGTTAATCACCAGCAACTCCTTCACACCCTGGAAATGAAACTTCAAGTAATGACCCAAAACTGTTTTACTTTAGTTGAAAATGGTTCTCTGAACTGAAACTAATACTTAATCCAACGAAAACCAAATTATTACTATTTTCCCCTCTGCAAATACTCCCCTTGGTAAAGAACCTCCAAATGCTGACAACACGTTCCATGTGGTATCCACAAATGGAACCATCATAGAGCCTGTCTCTCATACCAAACTACTAGGTGTGACTATTGATCACAAGCTGAAATTTGATAATCACATTAACCTAACCATCAAGTCCGTAAACAAGAAACTCGGCTCTATGTATAGAATTAAGAATTTCTTAACCCCTTTTACCAAACTAACCATTGCTCGCACTCATCTCCTCTCCACCCTCCTTCGCCCTCCCAGTACTTTCGTTCCTCAATAAGCGTGAGCTCAACAAGCTATCTGTTGCCTACAATCACATAGCCAGATTTGTAACAGGAACACCATATCGTACTCACCATTGCCTCAACCTAAAAACACTCGGTTGGTTAGAACTGCCTAATCTTCTCAAACTCAATCAGCTCACTGAAGCTTTTAAAATAATTACCCAACCGGATAGAACCCCCTCACTGAGTAAAATACTGACCCCCTACTCCAACCTAAAATCCCTCCGGTCGGCAAACTGTGTCCAGGTACTAACCATTAAATCTAATAACTCAGGTGGTGATGCTCTTTATTCCAACTCCATCGGAAAGCTCTGGAATTCCCTACCAACTAACCTAAGACTCATGACCTCGATTAATCAATTCAAAAATCACCTCAAAGAATTCTTCAAGTCTCACTGGTCATGTCCATGTCCTAAACCAGACTAATCTCAAACGTCTCATTCCACCTGCGTCTCTTCCCTATCCCAGAGTTCACTAACTTAACCCCTCGGCCCACAATTTAATCTATGTTCAAGATTATCTAGACAATTCTGTGATGTTATTTAACCAATATGTAAGTGCATTGTTTTCTTTATCTATCTGTCTCTATGTTATGCTACTTACTTTTCACATGTAAATGTATTGTGTTTTTTCTTTTTGTTTGGAGCTTTTCTCCCCGGGCCTCTACTGAAAATGGATATGTATCCAGCTAGACTAGCCCGGTCAACACATGTAAAATAAAATAAAATAATAAATAAAATAAATAAATTTTCCTGACATTTACTCAGTTGCCTGCTACAGCAAAAGCCATGGTTTGCAGAGAGCTTACTCATTGTTGAAAGGTATCAGTCAGGAGAAGGGACAAAAAAATTTCCACAGCACTGGATACACCATGGAAAACAGTGAAGACAGTCATCAAAAAGTGGAGGAAATATGGGACAACAGTGACGCTGCAAAGAACTGGACGTCCCGCCAAAATTGATGACATGACAAGATGAAAACTGGTCAGGGATGCTGCCAAGAGACATACAGCAACACTGAAGGAGCTGCAGGAATTTCTGGCAAGTACTGGCTGTGTACTACATGTGACAACAATCTCCCTTATTCTCTATATGTTTGGGCTATGGAGTATTGCAAGACTTTGGAAGCCTTTTCTTACACAGAAAAACATCCAGGCCCAGCTAAAATTTGCAAAACAATACATCAAGTCTCCCAAAAGCATGTGGGAAAATATATTATGGTCTGATGAGACAAAGGCTGAACTTTTTGGCTACAATTCCAAAAGGTAAGTTTGACGCAAAAACACTTCACATCATCAAAGGAACACCATCCCCATGGTGAAGCATGGTGGTGGCAGTATCATGCTTTGGGGTTGCTTTTCTTCAGCTGGAACTGGGGTTTTAGTCAAGGTGGAGGTAATTATGAACAGTTCCAAATACCAGTCACTTTTGGCCCAAAACCTTCAGGTGTCTGCTAGAAAGCTGAAGATGAAGAGGACTTTCACCTTTCAACACGACAATGACCTCAAGCATACATCCAAATCAACAAAAGAATGGTTCACCAGAAGAAAATTAAAGATTTGGAATGGCCCAGCCAGAGCCCAGACCTAAATCCAATAGAAAATCTGTGAGGTGACATGAAGATGGCTGTGCACAAGAGATGCCCTCACAATCTGACAGATTTGGAGAGCTTTTGCAAGGAAGAGTGGACAAATATTGCCAAGTCAAGATGTGTCATGCTGATAGACTCCTACCCAAGAAGACTGAATGTTGTAATTAAATCAAAAGGTGCTTCAATGAAGTATTAGTTTAAGGGTGTGCACACTTATGCGACCAGCTTATTGTATGTTTTTTATTTTTTATATTTTTTCTTCTAACAGATTTGTTTTTCATAGGTTCATAGATTGGTACTAGGCTATCAGCCCTAGGGCCTATACAAGCCTAGCCATAACAATTACCTGGCTATTTCTTCCCCATATTTACTTCCCTTACTTGCAATTGAATTGTACTAGTTATAGGTCACATTAAAGTTGGGAAAAGTTTGGAAATGTTTATTGTCGTCTAATTTTTTATACCACAAAAACATGGCATTTTAACAGGGGTGTGTAAACTTTTTATATCCACTGTGTGTGTGTGTGTGTGTGTGTGTGTGTGTGTGTGTGTGTGTGTGTGTGTGTGTGTGTATATATATATATATATATATATATAGAGAGAGAGAGAGAGGAGTGACCATTTTGGATTAGGTTTGAGATATTATTCATTTCTAAATGAAAATTCACCTGTTGTGTTTCATGAGGGTTTCAGGATGTGGGTCCCTAAATATATTATTGAAGGCGGTTCCATATCAGACTAGGTTACATCTCCATCCAGTGGGATGGGAAAGTGATGCATGAGAATGCAAGTGATTAGTCTTGCTAAAACAAAGACTTGAAAAATAATGTATCAAACAAAGGTGGCATAGATTCATATATTGCCTGAAAACAGTGAAATGTTAGATCTAGTTTATTATAACATTCACCTAGTATAATATGTCTGAATGCCCAAATTAATTGTTTACTTACTAAAGAAAAAAAAAGAGGGAAAGTGGGCACCCTTGTTTTGTACTCTAGGACTTAAGACTGTGTCACAGATGTATAGTCCAGTTAATGGCTGAATATTATTTTGCAGAAAGTATTTGAATTAGGCTGAATAAATTACTCCAGGAAACTAATTTTTCATAATACATAAAATAAAATGTGACTGTCTAAGAGAGACAATTATATTGTTTGCATCCATGCTTGAATAGCGTAAACAGTAAAACTGGATTCTGTAACAGCAAAACATTACTAATGGATCCCATAACAGGACAAAAATAATGTTGATCAAAGAGAAGCACCGACTTCAACATGAAAGTAAGTCACCATTTTTCCAGGGGGGAAGGGAGTGGCAAACTCCCTGCACCACACCTCCCAAATGGGAGGGGGGCTTCACCTTCTGTGCACCATGTTTACTTAACTACATTAAGTTTCTTTTCACAGAACTACAAAGAAAAGGCAGCCACTTACAATGCAAAAAGCCCTTTGCAGATTGAGTACTATATTTATGATGTCAGCCATATAGTAACAGCACTAGGAAACAATAAAACCCTGTGCCGAACTACTATTGCATTGTGATGTCAGTCACTTTGGGACAATACTGGTCTACAGCAAAATCCTGTGCTGACCTAAGGTATGAGGATGTCGATGGTCTGCTGTTACAGCACCATGTAAGAATAAAATGATGTGCAAAACTAATACTGCATTATGATGTCAATGTCAGTTTGTGACAAGACTTTGTAACAAAGCCCTGTGCAGAACTTGTACCATATTATGATATCTAAATCTCCTTGGGACAGCACAATATATTAGGAACACTCTGTGCAGAACTGCTCTTGCAATATGGTGTTAGTCACTTTTAACAACACTTGGAAAGAACAAAGTCATCTGCAGGACAAGTACTGCTTTATGTTATCTGTGTCAGTTTGTGATGGCACAGACTAACAAACAGCCTTGGGTAGAGCTAGTATTGTAATGTGATGTCATTCACTTTGTAAGAAAACTCTATTGTAACAAAGCCATATGCAGAACTAGTGTTGTATTATGATGTTTAAATCTCTTTGTGGCAATGCACTAGAACAAGAAAGCCCTGTGTGGATGTATAATATTAGGATGTCTAAGTCACTTTGTGTCAATGCTCTAGAACAACAAAGCCCTGTGTGGATGTATAATATTAGGATGTCTAAGTCACTTTGTGGTAACGCTCTAGAACAACAAAGCCCTGTGTGGATGTATAATATTAGGATGTCTAAGTCACTCTGTGGCAACACACTGGAACAACAAAGCCCTGTGTGGATATATAATATTAGGATGTCTAAGTCACTTTGTGTGTCAATGCTCTAGAACAACAAAGCCCTGTGTGGATGTATAATATTAGGATGTCTAAGTCACTCTGTGGCAACACACTGGAACAACAAAGCCCGAACAACAAAGCCCTGTGTGGATATATAATATTAGGATGTCTAAGTCACTTTGTGTCAGTGCTCTAGAACAACAAAGCCCTGTGTGAATGTATAATATTAGGATGTCTAATTCACTTTGTGGCAACACTCTGGAACAACAATACCCTATAACAATATGATGTCAAACTAATTTTGTGACAACACTCCGTAGCAACAAAACCCTTTGTATAACCAGTACAGTATTATGATATCTAAGTCACGTATTACAGCACTAGAAACAAAGCTATGTGCAGAGCTGTAATACTGCATGTGATGTCAGTCACATTGTGACAACATTCTAAAGCAACAAGGCTCTCTGCAGGACTAGTACTACATGACATAGTCAGTCACTTTCTGACAACACTCTGTAACAAGAGCTTATAACTTAGAAGGCAAATTGTAGCTTAGAAGGTCACCACAGTAATTGGTGAGGGCAAAATAGCGCATACTGCCTACCTTGACCTGGCCAAAGCATTTGACACAATACCCCACTTAGCATTGCAGACAAACTCATGTAATTAGGTATACACCCTGCTATGCTGGATAGCCAGGACCTAAGAAGTTAGGATAGCGACGTCTACCTCCACAAAAAGACCAGTCACCTCAAGACTCAGTGCTGGGGCCACACATTTTTGGCATTACTTCTCTGAAGTCAAGACCAACATCAAGGGGCTCTGGCTGACCAAGTTTGCAGATTATTGCAAACTAGGTGCAGTCATAAAATACTCCAAAGACACAAATACCCTCCGTGAAGGTCTGACACAGACTGGTGCCAGAGCCACTGTTTACCATGTCAAGAAATGCATAATAATATATTGCATAAGAAAAACTCATCAAAAACAAGGGATGGTTTACAGAGCCAAAAACTTTCTCAATGATGCAACTAAAACTACACTTGCCACAACTTAACTCCTCCCCACTCTTCTTTATGGTGCTCCCGTCCTTACTAATCTCCAAGCTTCACAAAAATTAAAGCTTCAATGATGCTATAACAAAGTTGTTAAATATGCAGCAAATACCCCTTTCAGAACCCACCATTGTCTACCATTGAAAGGCCTGAATTTGTTAGAACTGCCTCATCAGCTAACATATACACAGCTTCGTACCACCTATAAAATTATCCAGCATCCATCTGCCTGTTCAGCACTAAAAAACATTCTACACAACTATGTTCCCAGTTGGTCATTGTGATCCAGTGACCAAAAACTCCTGTCTGTCTACAAACCTATCAAATCTAATGGGCATTGTTTGTAGTCATACAAGGTTGCTAAGGCCTGATACTCCTTACCTGTATCCATAAGGTCAATACCCTCCCTCCCATCTTTCAAAACCATCTGAAAGACTTCCTAGCTAAAATATGGCTCTGTTCTTGTTCAAAACGAGGATAAACTATATCCCTAAATGTGAACAAGTGCATTTTATTCCTTATACCTCCTTTTCTCCATTCTTCACTTATTTCCTTACTTCTATCAAATTCTTTTTCCTGATTTTCTTTCTAAATATATCATAAGCCTGTTTTTCCCTCACTCCGTATTGCAATTCCTGTTTGAATTAGACTAACTCATCTTTAATTTCTCTATAAACTATCTAAAAATTCTCTAAATATTAAATGATTGTCATATAACTTGTATCAATTCTTAACCAATGTTTTTATATCATGTCTAATTTGTTATAATTATTTACACTACAAATGTTTTTGTTTTGCTTTTGAAGATTGTAAAATTATTGTCCTTAAAATGTTTTGTAATAATTTGGAGCTTTTCTCCCTGGGCCTCCAGTGAAAATGGGCTTCTACCCAGTCGGAATTTCATGGTAATCAAATGTCAGTTAAATAAATAAATAAATAACATCCTTTGGGAAGAATGCTACCCTGGAAACTAACACTTTGATGATGTACCCTAAGAGCAGACCCAGTGCTTTCCTTTGTGAATGCATGTGTACAGTAACATGACCTTTGACTGTCATGTGTCTTCAGTAGTAAGGAAACCATTCTATGCTGCACAGTGTATGACCAAAGGTATGGCATCTAGTTCCAAGGATCTCATTGTTCTTCTGTACTCAGCCCTCATCAGACCAATCACTGAATACAATTATGAAGCATGTGAAGCAGAGTCCTCCCAAACCTAATTCAAGCATAACTTGTACCAGAGAATTGGAAATTTAACTGTGGCCTGGGTCCTATATCTCTAGTAGTCAGAGGCAGCATGTAAATGGTTGACCAAAAGACCCTCTGGGGTTGTTAGCCTAGTAACCACCTATGAATTTATGAACAACTACAACAACAAACACTATGCAGAATTAGTATCATATTATGATGTCTAAATCACTATGTGACAACACTCCGAACAACAAAATCTTGCTCAGAACTAGTACTGTATGATGATGTCAGTCCCTTTCTAGCAATGATCTGTAATTACAATGCCCTGTGTAGACATACTGTATTAGGTTGTTTATAACAACACTCTGAAACAACAAAGCCCTGCACAAAACTAATAGTGCATTATGTTGTCAGTCAGTGACTGCCTCTCTAACAACAAAGCCCTGTGGATCGCTAGTATTATGTCTGATGTGTAAATCACTTTGTAGCAACAGTCTGTAACAACAAAGCCCTGTGTAGAACCAGTACTTCATTGTGATGTCTAATTCAGTTTGTGACAGCACTCAGTAACAGCAAACTCTGTACAGATGTAGTATTGTATTATAGTGCCTTAAATACTTTGTGAAAACATTATGAAACAACTACGCCCTCTGTAGAACTAGTACTGCTTCCAGAGTCAGTCATATGTATAGGCAAACTAGGTGATCTCATAGGGCGCCATGCTAGCCATCTTGCATGGGTGCTCTTTCCCTGTTTATTTATTTTTAGAGAAATGTTTATTTGTGCAAGGGCAGACTAGGCATAATTGCTGTGGCTGTCTTCTTTGAAGAGAAATGACTAACTGCCTGCTGCTGTTTGTTTATTATTTTGGCTTTGCAGGAATAATGTGGTTATGTGAAGCAATGTGCACTATTTTAATGTGTGACAACTGTTTGTTTGGAACAAATGTGAAATACATTACAAGGTCATCCTCCCTAATCACAATCAGTTGTCTGAATTGCACACAGAAGTGCCATAACTGTTTGGTGTGGTTGCCTGGATGAAAATAACTGACCCTGTTGTCATTAGCTCAGTTTAAGTTACATCTAAAAACACAGTTAAATGCATCACAGAATACCCAGCTCTTCAGAACTTCTGGGGGGGGGGGTGGCCCACACAGACAAAGGCTGTATAAATACATTTTGACATGAGCTCAGTGAACATCTCAACTCTGAGCCCCATCTAGTGTCAAACTACCCCTGCTCATAGAAGTGCACAGAAGGCCACTGTACTTGGACTGGGGGCTGGGGATGATGTAATTATTTCTTTACCATTCCTCCCAAAACTCAGTGGTCACTATATCTTGCATTGAGCTGGGGAAAGTATGGTCATTATTTCTTTAACTTTCCTCACAAATTTCGGAGAGGTGCACAGATGGTCACTATAGCTTGTCTAGGAGTAGTGTACTGTTTCTAGAAGTAACAAGTTGGAAACATTACTGAAATAATTTTTTTTATAGTCCTCACAATCAAACATCTAATGCATATACAGGTGGTTATGTTTAGGAAAAGAGAAAATAAGCTACAGTTTATAAATAAATGCAATGCCCACCACTGCTACCAATATGTGATGGGCACCACTATGTGTCATTCCCATGATGGGCCAGTAATCAAGGAGCCTGACTCCTCACCGCTGACACTGGAGAGGGACATGCACTTAGAATATAAATGAATACACTCAGTATTTCCAGATGCAGACCGCACTGCATCAAGTACAATTTCCCTTAAGAGTACACAGGAAACACACTCAGCCTGGGTCTGGATGTCTCTATTTCTGTCTTCCTCCAGGTCCTCAATAAGACTCCCCACTGGTACAGCTGTAGGGTTAGTTCCTCAGCCGAGTGTTCAAGCCAAGTCCTCCAGCACACTCTCTGTAAACCCAGTGCTTCACGTCCCTGCCCCAAGTAGCTGGCACACACACTCTTTAGGATTTAATTTTCGCACACACACCTGGGAAAGGCTGTCACAGATTACCCACTCTACCAACTTTGCCCAGACTATAAGGTAGTCATCACGGCCACAAGTCAGTACTATAAGGCTCTTACAAAGGGTGTCCAATTATACTGTGTAATATTAATACTAATACAAATGGCAGTAGTTCATCAAGATGGCTAGGCCTTCTGGAGTGGCCTACACAGTGTCACCAAATAAATATAAGCGCTCTCCAAGGTTAGATACTTTCTACCAGCCACAATAAAAGTTTTAAATATATTTAATAATAAATAATAAAAGTACACGAAAATACTGAATATATATATTCACAGTAAACCACAGAGTTCAGATCACAGGAAATATTGAAAATAATATTGATGGACAGACTCAGTCAAACAAAGAAAAACAATTTCTAAACAAAACTACTATACTCCTGACTGACTCTAAGAGAATTACTGTTCCCTAGTGAAGTTACTTACTACCACAAAGCAAGATGCTGTGAGTGAGGGTCTTTCTAGTCAAGCTTCCCAAACAGAATACTCAATTCACTGAGATTTTTCTTTGTAATATCTAAAATATAATTTCCAAGAGGCGTGGAAGAATGACCTCATCTGGTCATCTGACCCTAGGTTCTCACAGTATTCCCCTTTGCAGCTAAGACAGGAATTAGCACAGACGTCCACAATACACATCCAAATGCGTATGGCAGTGCCTGGGGCCTCCCCTCTTTTCACTGAGCTAATGAACAAAGCTCTTCCCCAGACCCGTTTCCAGTCCTATTCAGAACTGTTGGGTGCCTTTTAATGGTTTAACAGCTCATTTACATTCCCCTTATTTTTCTTAAAGTTAACCTCTGCTGTGCCAGTATCCTCTATTAAAACATATAAATTTAATTCAGCTACAATAATACATGTACATTTCTCTTCATTTCAGCAGGGTGCACTGTTAATACATTTCAAAATACGCAAAGCTCACAAATCCATTTTTAGCACAAGCATCTGTACAAAATCAGTTTGATATACAAATGACATACAGTTCTAATGCATTTGTAACACAAGCATCTTGTATAAATCAGTTTGATATTCAAAGGGCATATCATTCTTTACAAACCTCCAGCTGCATATTCTAGCACTTGCCCATATCATCACAAAATCTGATAGCAAATATGTTATATTTTGTTTGTTTTTCGAAGGTTTGTCTCAGTCTGACATCAGAAGGTTACACAAAAGGTGGTTATCTTTTGGGAGTGGGGTATAAGAAGGCATGCTTTATAGAAATTTGACAGTAGCAACTTGAAAAATGAATGTGGCATTTGTGCCATAATTTTAATCCCAATTTAACATTAGAGGGGGATCGACAGAAAGTGACTGCCTATTTTGAAGCGGGGGGTTGGAAGCAGGTACTATTTCCAAATATAATTTATATATCTTTACAAGCATTTGTCTTCTCAGTTTATTGTGAACTATTGTTTGGTCAGCTTTATGCATTAAAAGTTAGATACAACTTATTTCTTCCTTGAAATAAAATAGTAGGATTGAATTTCTGGTGACTATTTATTACTCAACAGGTTATGCAGCAGCAAAAAGCCCCCTTGGATGATGTGGGTGGTCATCTCAGTGAATGTTTATTTTAGGAGACCTTAATGTAAAAGGATTTGATTGACAAATTGTTCCACTTGCAAGCACATATAACTGACAGCCTGTTGGGATGTTAATCAAGTTGGCATTGCCCACACATGTGTGAACTATGGTGTGTCCTAATGTAAACATTTGCCAAATTTCTTTGACAATTTTTTTCAGACCATCATTGGATCACAAAATTGGTAAACAAGCTTTAAAATTCAACTCAGAAAATCTGTTACCCCATGGCTTCTGGCTGCCGAGCAGTCCTCACACCCTCATCTTAAGTTGGTTAATACAGGGTAGTCTTGGTCAGTTAAGCAAAGTTGAAGAGGAAGGCTGCATTTCTTTCCTTAATCATAATTTTCATTCAGTCCTTCAATGGATGAAAAGGTTGTTTAAAAAAGGACTCTAAAATCCATCTCAGAGCATCTAGATAACTCCATAGATTAATAAAGTTGATATCTACACAGTATCAAAGTACAGTCATGCTTAGATAAAATATGTTGAATGAATTAATGAATGAATGACTGCAGGAAAAAATGCAGAGTAAGAAAAAGTAATCTAGGTAGTGTGAGTAGGTCAGGGTGGGTTTGGTGAGGACATGGAGCCTTTTTATGATGTTTATATCATATTGTGGCAACACTCATAACAATAAACCGTGTTAAGAAATGGCATTGTATTACAGTGTTAGTCACTTTTCCAGCAACAATCTATAGCAGCAATGTCCTGTGCAGAACTAGCCCTGCATTGTGATGTCTAAGTAGCTATGCAAAATCATTCTATAACAGCAAAGGACCCTGCAGAACTAGTACTACATTGTGATGTCTAAGCAACTATGCAAAACCATTCTGTAACAGCAAAGCACCCTGCAGAACTAGCACTGCACTGTGATGTCTAAGTAACTATGCGACAGCAAAGCACCCTGCAGAACTAGCACTGCATTGTGATGTCTAAGTAACTATGCAACGCCATTCTATAGCAGCAAAGCACCCTGCAGAACTAGCACTGCATTGTGATGTCTAAGTAACTGTGTGACACCATTCTATAACAGCAAAGAACCCTGCAGAACTAGCACTGCATTGTAATGTCTAAGTAACTATGCAACACCATTCTATAGCAGCAAAGCACCCTGCAGAACTAGCACTGCATTGTGATGTCTAAGTAACTATGTGACACCATTCTATAACAGCAAAGTACGCTGCAGAACTAGCCCTGTATTTTGATGTCTAACTATGCGACAGCAAAGCACCCTAAAGAACTAGCACTGCATTGTGATGTCTAAGTAACTATGCAACACCATTCTATAGCAGCAAAGCACCCTGCAGAACTAGCACTGCATTGTGATGTCTAACTATGCAACACCATTCTATAACAGCAAAGTACGCTGCAGAACTAGCCCTGTATTTTGATGTCTAACTATGCGACAGCAAAGCACCCTATAGAACTAGCACTGCATTGTGATGTTTAAGTAACTATGCGACACCATTCTATAACAACAAAGCAGTCTGAAGAACTAATACTGAATTATCACAGTCACTTTGTCACAATACTTTGTAATAACATAGTCATATGCACAATTAGATCTTTGAGTGTGTTTTTAGATGCAAAGAGTTGTGCATCTCCCTTATAAAATTGTCAATTACTCATATTTTTTTATTTTTATTTTTTTCTCTACAGGTGGTAATATGCTTTAGGAGGTATATAGTGCATACAAGTCTCTTTATGGCTACTGCTGTCTTACAGTCAAAATGTTTATTTATTTATTTATTTATTTATTTTCTTGCCTGCTTGCATTTGTTTGCTAGGATAGTCTGAGCAGGCAAGTAGCTAATTTCCAGAGGAAGCCTGGGGAGAAAAAGTCCATTTACAAGCACTTATAGTAATAAACTGAAGATGTCATTATACAGGAAAATAGTACAAGCAGTAACAGCATTTTAGATAAGTAAGGAAGATCCAGTTTATAGGATTAATCATTTCGTAAAGTTTTGCACAATAAACATAAAGCAATAACAATAGCAATAATGTGCTGATTCCTGTCTTTATTTGTTGAAATAATATAGGGACTTTTGCATGTTTGCTGAAATAAATAATTTTTTTTGCATTTTCTCTCATTCTTCAACCTATTCCTTTAACTTATCAGTAGTTCAGGTCCTCAGTTGGCTAACAGATAATTTGCAGATGTATTCCAGTGCACTTGTTTTATTACAGACATCTTTGGAGATTATTTCCTAATATTTTATATTTTTCACAGCAAGAAGTTCTCCCGTTCGATTCTCGGCTGGAGTGCGGGGAGTGCCTTCTGTGTGGAGTCTGCATGTCCTCCCCGCGGTTGGGTGGGCATTCGAAAGACATGCATAAATGGGCGTGCCTTCGTTGAAGGTTGAACGTCGAGCTGGCACTTCGGCATTCATCAAAATCTACTGCCAATCTTTAGCGGACCGGAGTTCCGCTGTGGCGACCCCTAACCGGGAAAAGCCGAAAGACAACAACAGCAACAACAACCGAACGCAAGAGTCATGTTTTAAAAATCGTTTTAATTTTTTTAAAACAGGGGGTACCTCACTATTTTGGGGTCAGATTTAATTGTAGTTGACTGAGAAGATGATGTGATGATAGTCAACAATTATGTTAGGGATTATATCATACACTAACATTTCTCATATGTATAATGAAGTTCCATCAGTTCGATTATATGTGTAGTTTACTTGAGAGTAGCACGTAAATAATAATGAGCTGGTTCATTCTATATTAATGATATAGATTCATGTTGATAAGTCAAATCCACTTCAATTGAAAGTGAATTCACAGAAAAAAAATATGCTGAAACCACTTTCAACAAAACTCGCAGGTATTTTTTATTTATTTTTTTGCAGGGGCCAAAAGTTCTTTTGATTTGACATATTTTGTTTTTCAAATTCACTTTTGATTTAAGTGGATTTGACCATGCAACTGACTCCCCATGATATCAGTCATAGTATAGGTTAATATCAAATCATTTATACATTTAGTAAGAATTGAAAGTTTAGATTTATTTATTGCACTTGAATAACCTGATTTAGATACACAAAAGCTACCATTTTTAATATTTGATCTTTTTTATATATATGATTTCATCAAACAGAGATTTTTCTCATTTAACCCCCATACCTGGGTTTAGATATAAATTTACCAGTGTCATGACCTATACCTCATTCTTAACTTTTTTTCCTGTTGACCATTACGCCTGTTGCATCCAGTTTTCTCATTTATACTCTATAACACCCTGGGAGCTACTCCATAGCACTTTTGGTGCTGTGACAAGAGTTGATCGATGGACAAATGATCATCCATTCTTCCAAGAAAGGTGGATGCTTTTCTCCATTGTAGATGTTAGCTCCTTTGGTAGCTTAACATCATCAGCCCCCCAAAGTACTGCCTTATGGCATTCATATACCCTCTTGCCTCTGTTAAATGCAGCTACTGTATTATGCAACACTTCATATATGTAGACATCTCTACCCAAATACTGTATGTTGTGACTCCTATCTCTTCTATGAGCCAGTCATACAGTGGGCCAGACTGCCTAGACCTCCTTCCCCAACTGGATGAATATGTTGGCATCGACCACTCAGTCCTGCACTCTTCAGCATCTTCAGCAGTGTGTGGGCTGCTAATGTGTCCCAAAGTATCAGTCCTATGTGCATGGTGCTAAACCATCATTATGGAATTTAGCTACTGCAAGGGATTCTGTGAGATCTGCATAATGATGCAGAATCTATGGCATAGCTCAAAAGCTTTTTTTATGAGGAGAACAACCAATGTTCTCCTATCTTAAGCAATAAATACGGCTACAAGGACCTGGAAACAGGACCTATTTAATTCTGAATACCCTGGTATAGATACATGTTTCTTAAATGTACATATGTCTCTTAAAGATAAATTATATGAGCCTGTAATTTGTTAATCAATGATAAAGCTTATTCCTACTGGCCAGTGAGTAGATACCATTTGTAGTTAATGGCAGACAAAACTGATATTTGCATGCATATTCATTCCATTTCATAATTATATAGACCACAGAGTAATACAGGGTCATATACGTGTGGTCTTGTGCTTCTGCTGTACATTACGCTGTTTTGACATTGGCTAACAACCTCCCAAGTCATTGATCTGATGAGTTCATTTTAGCTTAAATATTTGGTTTTAAACATAACTAAAATCAACAACAGAAACCTCAGGAACCATGTACAAAGTTTTGCTCACTGAAAAAGTTTAAGTATATTAAAGATTATCTAATAGCCATGCATTTTCCAAAATCTGGGGTTTATTTATTGCTTCAGAGAAGTAGTGATCTATGGATTCCTATGTCTAGAGGAAGAAGAACCCTAGTGAAAGATTTGGTGGGGTATTAGGTTTTCATTTTTCTAACCCACATGGATTTTTAACATTAACCATTAATTCTACTTAATGTTGCTTAAGTGATCTCCTCAGATGCAAGAACTTCATTAAACTCACTTATCTTAATTATATTAAATTTCTCTGTACTGCTCCACAAACTCAAAGTATCCTCACACATTTTATAATACTGAGACACATGATACATTTCTTTACTGACTGGGTTAACAACGGGGCTTGATGTAGCAATGTGATCTTGTTCTCCCTCAATGTTTTCTCTTTCCCATAATGCTTTGTATGACTCATGCCAGACATAAGGATGTAACTGTGAATTCCCATGCCATTGACATATAATGGGATTTGTGTGAGTCACTGTTATCTTCGTTACCTTCTGTAAAAGGACTGCTTATTTTCTGTCTATAATCACCCTCATTTATGTTTGGCCCAGACCTTGTTTTATACTATACTTAAAAGTTGTCCTGCTACAGCAAGAAAAGTAGCTAAATTGCAAGACTTTGTTCAGGGTTTTCTTTTATAGTTCAAGAGGACTTGACAGTCCCCTCCACCTGCACTACTGCAGAGGTGTTAAAAATGTCACTGCACTGAAAGACCTTTGCATAATCAGTTCCTCTTGGACTACAAAAGAAAACTCTGAGCAAAGGCTTGCAATTTAGTTACTTTTCTGTCTGTAGCTGGATAACTTCTAAGTATAGGATAAAACAAGGTCTGAGCCAAACATAAATGAGCTTTTCTCCCCGGGTCTTCTCTGAAAACAGGCTACAAAACCCAGTCGGACACTACCTGGTAAACAAATGCAAAATAAAAAATAAAATAAATAAATTGTGGGAAAGAGAAAGGGTTGAGAGAGAACAAGATCACATTGATACATCAAGCCCCATTGGTAGCCGTGTTGTGGAAAATAGGCTAAAATTACAAATAATACACTTAGAGTGATTTTGACATGTTAAAATATGTCAGGAAACAAAGACAGAGTGAAAAAAAAACAGATTTGTTTTAGTTTTAGAATGGTATTTCCTTTAAATATCAGAGAGTTTATTTAGCTCACTGATTTTTAATGGTTGCCTCTTGCTTTGCTCTATCTTGGTTTGGGTTATCACAGCAGTGTTATTTGTGAACATAAACCCACAATAAATCATTCAGAATCAACCCCATCATCATCATCCTTTGCAGTCATAGAATGTACTGTGGACATGGACATGACTCTCGTCAACGTTCACACACAAAATGCCAGGGATATTTTAGACTTAACCTGCACTCTTTACCTCTTCATCTTCACTCTAACCTTCATAGTCCACACAGTTATGGACTTCATTTAAATTTTTATTCCAGTGGTTCTCAACAGAAAAGGATAAGTATGTATATATTACACCAGACTTTCAGAGTCTACTGGATTTAACATCAGCATGATTGTATTTTTCCAGTGAAGGTCTTCAAAATTTATAGAAAACATCTAACATTACAGATAAATTTCTCCAGTTTGGCTTGAAGGATCTGTCTATATATACCAATAGTCACTTATATAACAAGGACGCATCAGGTTCATGGTGGCAGGGAACGTTACTTTAATATGTACATAAGCTAGTTTTAGTGGTGTCACAAGGAGCTCCATTTACACAGAAATGACTCAGATATTGGAACACTAGCAGAGCAGTGCTGTTCAGAAGGAAACATTTCACCATTTGCTTTCCAAGTGGCTCTTTGCATGTAGTCTAAAAAAGTCATAAAAGTGTAGATAAAAATGCTAGTGAGAGTGAGGAATTATCTGACTTTGTCAATGGTGTCTTAACCACATCCTCTATTTAATTCTCTGGGTCTCCCATGTGTTAGGGCCCTGGATGCAACTGAACTGTTTGGTCAACAAATGAAATGAAATAAATAAATAATGACCCACCTTACCAGAGCTCAGATTTGCTTGGCTGATTTCCCCTGTAATATTTGTTTTGTCTTCTATAGTGAGAACTGGAGTCTAGAAAACAACTGCCTCACTCTTCTTCACTCTGATGAACCTGTTCATCATACCTCTCAAGCTCTTAGTGCAAGAAATCTGGACAAAGCCTAAGATAATGGGGAAACAAAGGCCGAAAAATAGGGACAGATTTTACACAATGCTCTTATAAACTTAGAAAGTTGCTATAGTTGTGTTAGCATACATTTTCTGAAGGATATGAAGTCCAAAACACCAAATGTGTGTCATTATTCAGTGACTTCAATCCTCATCGATTTGCTAGAAAACCAGAAATATCATGAAAAAAGAGACCAAAGATATGAGGCAAAAATCTGGACATTCTGCAAAAGTCTGGATAGCTGAGAGATACGCTATTCACATCTCCCACTAAATCAGAATGCCCACCATTCTGTTATTCAAAATGTCAGACATCTGATATCGGATACTTTTTACTCAAAGTGTCTAGAATCTTTTAGACCTTTCTACCTCTGCAGCTCATGCTACAAGTTCTGTTGAAA
>NC_056747.1:785720149-785747649 GCF_019279795.1 Protopterus annectens
AACTTTGCACCATTGTCAGAAAGGACTCTATGTGGACTACCATAGACAGAAAAATTACTCTTCGGCTTAGTAATGACAGTACTGGACATTAGGTTAGGAAGTAGGTCAATCTTTAACCAGTTGAATAAGAGTCTACTAACACCTGGTAGCATTGACTATTCCACTCAATAATACAGCTACTGTCAACCAAGGTAGTTCAGGAATCTAACTTAACTGAAGTGGTTCTTTTTGTTGATGCAGTTTAGTACTATTACAAACAGAACAAGAAGAAAGTACTTTCTCAATATCTCTTGACATAGAAGGCCAAAATACTAGACCTCTCTCCCTTCTTTTGGTAGAGTCAGTTCCTGGGTGGCCATAATGCCAGATTTTAATATACTCTTGTTGCAAAGGTTTTGGAACAATCACTTTTGGACTTTTCACGATGATACTATTGTCTGACAAAATGTCATCTCTGTAGGGGAAAATACTGCTGCACATCTACTGGCAAACAAGATTGTTTTGAAGGCCATCCTCAACTGATAAAGTGGTTGAGCTTCTGGAGTATTGGATCTGAAGCTGTGTGAGTTCTAAGCTCATCAAGACATGTGGAAAAAAAAATTCTCACTTCCATGACTTCAAAATCAGGTTGCTCGTTTTCATGCTGTTTAGTGTTTTTTTCTGGGCGATCAGGATAAGGTAACAGCAAGATAAAGTAGTTTGCCTTTTGTGTAAACAAGATTGAAATTGTAGTTTTGCAATTTGAGCATCATGCATTGCAGTCTAGCAGGAGCTGTGTGAATTGGAATAGTGACCAAAGGCCTGTGGTCATTTTCGATTTGGATGGGTCAGCCATAAATATAATCATGGAACGTCGAACATGCAAACACAATTGTCAAAACCTCTTTCTCAGTCTGGGCATACTGCATCTCAGTTTGGGTTAGAGTTCTGGATGCTTAGGCTACTGGTCTAGCCTCTTGAAGAATGACTGCACCAAGACCAAATTTAGAAGCATCACAGGAAAGAGTAACTGGTTTGTGAACATCATATTATTTTAAAGCAGGTGGACTTCGAATGCTCTTTGGTGTTGTTCTAATCAGGGCCAGATTACACCTTTGCATATCGGCTCTCTGAGCGGTGCTGAAAGTTGACTGAAATCTGGAATGAATTTGCTTAAATAGTTGGCCATGCCAAGAAAATGTTGTAGGGTTTGGACATTATCTGAAGCTGGCATCTCAAGAATAGCTGTTTGCTTGGAAGGATCTGGTTATAACCCTGAAGTGGTAAACAAATGACCCACATAAGTAACTTCTTATAGCCTGAATTTACATTTCTGAGGATTTAGTTTGAGATTTACTTCACTAGCATGTTCCAGAACTTTCCTGAGGTTTCTGTCATGTTCGACTTCACCATTTCCTCCTACTAGAATATCATCTACTATAATAGATAATAACGGATAGACAGAAAAAAAGTTGTTCCATCGCATGTTGAAAGACTTTACTGGCAGAATTTATTCCAAACGGCATTCTCAAAAATCTGTAACTTCCAGATGGTGTACTGAATGTGGTTAGCAATGATGATTTTCAACTAAGCAAAATTTGCCAAAATGAACTTTTTGCATCTAAGACAGAAAAAACAGTGGCATTTGGCACGAGGGCAGCAACCTCCTCAACTGTTTGCATAGGGTGATGAGGTTGTCTTAGTGCTTTGTTGAAATCTCTTGGATCTATACATATTCTAATATTATCTGAGCTTTTCTTGTGAGCTACAACCATGGAAGATACCCATTCAGTTGATTCTTCTACTGGACAAATTACTCCTAGCTGCACCATTCTGTCTAGCTCAGCTTTGACTCTGTTCTGCATAGTTACTGAAACTTTCCGTGCTGGTCTGATGACTGTGCTTACCTTGTGGTCTTACTTCATGGAATAAACAACTGGGAGTTTCCCTAGTTTGTCTTCAAAAATATCAGCATACTCAGAAAAAATAGTCTGGGTGAAATTTGAGCTGTTATCATTCAAGCTTACATGGTGGACTTCCTTATTAAATGAAAGCAGTCCACTTTCAAACTGTCTCTGAGGCCTAGTAATGACTGCACATGTCTCTTGACTACAAAAAATTGCAAGCCATAGCTGTTCCCAGCACAGTAACATGAAAGCACTACTGAGCCTTCAGTATGAATTTTTTCACCACCATAAGCAACAAGCTTCACACAATTTGCCAAATCAAGTCGTTCTTCAGCTCTTACTTTAGCAAACATTTCTGCTGACATAACATTGCACTTTGAACCAGTATCTACTTTGAGCTCTATGAGTCTCCCATTAATACAAACAGTACAAAAGATTTCACTTTTTTCCCACAAATCACTGGATTGACTGTTTCACCAAGCACAGATACACCATTGGCATAGAAAGTAGGGTTGCAGATTTCTACTTGATCAACTTGCCCCTGAATGTTCTCTTTTATTTAAAGAATGTGCCTCTTTTGATTTACTAAACCTTTTGAAATTATTCCACTTTTTACAACAAAGGTACTGCTGACCAAAAGCTGAGCACTTGTCATGTCTGGGTTGATGGTTACCTCCACAATTACAACAGTTGACTATGAGGCTGGCTATAGGTTTTGCTGAGTCACCCTTGTGCTTTGCTGTGTATGAAGCTGCTCTGGGTTTCATAGGAACCACGGGTTTTGCTAGGGAGGCCCGGGCATGGTCCTGCCTGTAGGCCTGTATCTTTTAACCTTGTGCTGCATACTATCAACATTAGCACTGGAAGAAGCCACGTGCATACTTTTCTCATTTGTAAGCATATTTTTGTGCTTTTCTGTGAGTTCATATATCTAACAAATTTCAGTGGCCTTATTCAAAGTTAAATCACTGTCTCAAAGCAAAATCTTTCTCACTGCATCATTATTAATACCACATACAAGCCTGTCTTTTATCACCTCATCTATCAGATCACCAAATCTGTACGTTTTAGCCTTATTTCTCAAGTCGGTTATATATGCTGCAAAAGTTTCACCAAGATTTTGATTTCTTCTGTAAAATCAGTGCCTTTCCATTGTAATATTAGTTTTTGGGTTACACATTTCTCTAAATTTAAATTTTAAGCACTCAGGGTCTTCCTGCATTTCAGCCAGTACCACAATATGGCGCTCTTCCCCCTCTCCTGCAAACACAGCAGGTGCATACACAAATGAATCCTCTCTTTCAATGGGTTTAGAACCAGCTAAATTAAGCACAATAAATGTTTTTGTACAGGCGTCTTTGTCAGAAAAAGCAGCCTGTATGAAAATATTGTACTCTTGCTCAAACACTCTCCAGTTTTCTGCAGTATTGTTATCAAACACAAGATGACCAGGTTTACAAAATCCTTCTGCCATGCCAACAAATTATGTTTAAACAAAATGCAGTCTTGGCTCTTGTAATTATGTACAAACATACACACACACCAAGTACTTACAATAATATTCAAATGCACAATAATCTCTTCGAAAGACTGTACTTTGAGAAATAACTGTACTGTAATACTGCACACACTTGCCAACACTTTGCACACTTCAGACTCTTTGAATAGCTTTAGTTAATGCAAAAAAGTAGTACACTGCAAAAAATACTGTTGTTTCCCTTTTTTTTTATACATTTTATGCAATTTGGATACTGTTTCAAACATTTTCATAATTATTCCAAATATTTTTATCAATATGCCCGTTTCAGACATTTCGTTGTTAGAAATTTGTTTTGAGCATTCTGAATGCTTCGTTTTATATTTATTTGTTGCATAAAAAAATCATTTAAGCGAGTTTCAGTACCTGGAAATTCATTTCTGACCTGTTTGCAGGTTGTTTGAGCATCGATGATCCAGTACTGTATATTCCTCCATTTCTAACTGCATGCCTCATGGTTCTGACTCTCTATCCCATTCTGACAGCATGTTGCTCGTCTTGTGTATCTGAATAAGACGATGAGGCTTGAGTGTTCATTTAAGTAGTTTATTACACGCAAACACATCAGGATGGATGACAGTAACATTAAACTTAAAAGAACTAACTAACTGACTTACTGCTACACACATACATACTTTCACTCTGGCTGCTCACTCAAAATGGCATTCATGCTTGCACGTGCTCAGTACTTACATGCACATCTCCACTGACTGGAATGCTTCTTAAAGGTACATCACGCACTATGATCTATACATCCATAAACCAGTCCAGTATATCAGTTAAAAATGATGAATTAAATTAAGTTAAGCCTTTTTGATATCCCTATTTCATAAATGAACTCAGCATGTGACAAAAAATATGTGTGCAAACAGACCATCTCCCAAATTTGTGCTCATGAATTGCATAAATGTATCTTTGAGAGGATTTCCAGGAACACGTGTTTACAAAAAGCCAAACATGTCTATCTGATTTCTTTGAAGCAATGGGTAAAGTTTTGAATCATGGTATGGTTGAAATTGAGTATTTCTTTGAAGCAATGGGTAGAGTTTTGTATCATGGTATGGTTGAGATTGGGTAGCAGTTATGACAATACTTACTTGCAATGTGTTCTTTGATTTTGTTCTTCAGAAAGACATGATTTAACAACGTTTAAAAACTTGGGTTTCTACGTGTCACTTTCCTTCTTCCTTTCCTGATGATGGTTACAGAACTAGCAGACTAAGCAGCACAGATTAAACCATCTTTTTTCACAGTCACAGATTCCATTTCTTCCTGGGGGCTCCCTGTCACAAGTGTGAGAATGAAAAGTTCAAATTCAGATGCTTTAAAAATGAACTGTAGTTTAGACAGAAGAAACAGTGAATTCCAAAATCTGGAAAGCATTTTCAAGCATTTTATATGTGGATTTATCCCTGCTTTCATGACTGGGAGACAGCCCCCCACACCTGCTACACATTTCTACTAACGCTGTAATCATTATACTTTAGTGTAGGGACAATATCCTGACATACAATAATGCTGTTATTGGTTTATATTCCCCTATTTACACTTGTAATTCTTCAGTTCAGAAGACTGCAGTTTCGGCCCTTTGGATTTTCAATAGGATATAATCCCTCCAGCAAATTCAGCATCTAGTCCAGTGCCTTATTTAAGTGTGTAATCCCTGGAAGGACTCAAAGGAGAGTAATCCAAGGGGGTATTCTTATAAGATGCTTGGGCTACTTATTTGGACCTTTTTGATGTGAAAGAGCAGTGGCTCTACTCTTGGCTTTCTTCGATTACCTGTCTCTCACATTTTCACAATGTAAGCGCAGTGACCCTCCAGACCAGACTGCCTCCCTCCCCTGGTCTGCATGAATCGGCATCAGCTACTTCCTCCCATCCTCCTCCACAAGAAACCCAAGTGCCCATGCCACTAATTGAACACAGATAATCTGGGGCACAGTCAGGGCTTTAACACTCTGTACCATGGGCCCAGAGTTAAGGACATGTAAAATACTAATAAGAAGAACCATAAGCTAAGCTAGGGTTAAAAGGTAGGCTGTCATGAACCTCTTGAAACCAGACAGCATAGGGGCCTCCATTATCCACTGGGAGAGTAGTTTACAGAGATATGGCAGTTGATAATAAAAAGTTCAGTGAGCAAAATCTTTAAATGAACTCTGAGAGCCTCCAATAACCTGATGGCAGAGGAACAAAAGGGTCTGGCAGGAGTATAGGAGACTAGAAACTCCTTCAGATAAGGTGACCCAGATCATGTGGATCTAAATACACTAACATTAGATCTTCTGAAGCTGATATAAGTCCAAACTGATATCCATGGGAGACTGTGTAGAAATGAAGTAACTTGAAAGTAATAAAAAGTAGCTTAAGTAAGAAGACTATGAAATATTGCAATAGATGAAAATGATCCCCTTCACCATGAGGAAGGGCTTAGACAGGGTTACAGTAGCCCGATTATGAAGAGACCATATCATGCATGATCACAGAAAGGTCCCAGGGAGGGTATAGGTACTTATAGCCAATATTCGTCAACAGTTGAAGACTTGATAACATATGACACCTGGTCCATAAATATTAGCCTGTCATCTAAAACTACACAAACATTTTAAACTTTGTCCATAATTTCTAGCTTATTACCATCAAAAGTTGTGACGATATGAGGTAGTGCCAGCTGTGCCAGTGGGAGTAGGGCAGTGCATGTGTAACATATGCCAGCATAGTTAGCTGGAGTTTTGTAAAGAATTATATGCCATTTGAATATCAAACTGATTTGTACAGATGCTTGTGTTAAAATGTATTAGCAATGGGTCCTGCTGGACAGAAAAGAAATATACTTTATGTCAGACTGTATTGTTGTAACTGATAAAATGTATATATTTTAATAGAGGATGCTGGAAGGGTAGAAGTAAGCACAGGCCAGTTAATCTTAAGAAAAATAGCCTGAAATTAAATTACTTGGTTTAGGCCATAAAGATTTTATCTCACAGGTCTGAATGCAGCCAGAGACACAATGTCTGTGAAAAGCCTGGGCTGGGATCCTGCTTTGTTGTCCTTAGTGGTGAACTAATTTCTACCCTGGGGTGCCAGAGAATTGCTTGTTAGTTTCTGCAGGAAGGGTGGAATTGTTGAAATTGTTTTACAGTTTCCAGATGCTGTAATAAACCTTGGCTAATGTTCTATGTGTGTATTGTAACATACCAGTGCCAGATCCTGGTTCGGTGTCTAGTGAGAGGGTAGTGTGGGAACCACAGAGTCATGTGAACAGATGTGATATCATTCTGTAGCTAACACTGAAATTGTATTTGAATACTAGTAAAAGATGTGAGGTGTGCACTCTGTCTTTGGACCTGACAAGGCACTCATCCACTTTCATCTTCCCTTGCTTTAGTAAGTAACTAGGGAACAGTAATTCCTCAGTCAGCTAAGAAAAATATAAGTGAGATTAGCTATATGTTGTTTTTTCTGTATCTCTCTGAGTCTTTCCATCATGTGTGTGTGTGTGTGTGTGTGTGTGTGTGTGTGTGTGTGTGTGTGTGTGCGTGCGTGCGTGTGTGTGTGTGTGTGTGTGTGTATGTGTTTTTCTATTTCCTGTGAATGAAACTCTGGTGTTTGTTGTAAATAGATATTCAGTATTTTAATGCTTTTTTATTATTATTTACTATTACATATATCTAAACCTTTCATTGTTGCTGGTCCTTTAGGAAATATTTAACCTTTGAGAGAACTTACATTTATTTAGTGGCACTGTGGATCCATGTACCTGAAAGTCTTGCTGTTTGGTTAAACACTACCATTTGTATAAGTATTAATTTTACTAAGTGTAACTGGGTACTCTGGTAAGAGCCTTAAAGTTGCTGTGTGTGTGTGTGTGTGTGTGTGTGTGTGTGTGTGTGTGTGTGTGTGTGTGTGTAAATCAAATCTCAAAGAGAGTAGGTGTGACAGCTACTTTGAACAGGGACACTGAGAGCACTGGTTTCACAGAGGGGGTAGTGGAGGACTTGGCTTAGAATACCAGACTAAGGACTCAGCTCTATGGTGGTCAGTGGGAAGTCTTATTTGGGGCTTGGAGAGAAAGCCCAGCCCCGGGCCTGGAGTGTGCATTCCTTGTGTGCTCTTAAGGGAAATTGCACTTGGTGCAGACAGCTGCATCTGAAAATACTGTGTGTGTCTATTTTTCTTGCAGTAAACGTTCCCCACCAGTGTCAGTGATGAGGATTAAGGCTCTTTGATCACTGATCCAGAGGAGGGATGTCACAGAAGTGATAGCAGATTTTAAAGTCAGTGAGATGGAACTCCTTAAAGAAGCATGCCTAGCCATGGCCACTTTCCTGGAAGTATTGAATTATAGATGATTGTTAGTCATATATTTTCCCAAGCAAGCCCACTATAGACATTAGTCCTAAGGAAAGGATGGGTAAATTTCTCTACTTTCTGCATATCAATGACTTCTCTGCTTAATGAGTTCTCCCAGTGGAAGAATATATCATGAGAATAGCAAGACACCCAAAGACCTATAATGGAACTATGCAGTAGAGGGGTTTGGTTGTTGATATAATGGTTAAGGTGTTTACCTTGCGGTCACAAGATACATAGTTTGATTCTCACCTTTGAAAGGCAAGTTGACTAGGCTGAAAATGCCCCACAAAGGCCGATAACCTAGTGGAATACCAGACATAACAAAATGAAAGGAAGAAGTGTTCACATCAGACTCAATGCACTAGATACATTCAGAGACATGTGAGTCATACCAGTCCAGAACAGCCTCACAGTAGATTCACAAACAATCCAAGAGGATATTGTGGTCCACTGAATCATTTACAGAGATCAGATCTAGGAAGACAAAAACTGAATAGTAACTTTGATGCCCTGCCATTATCAGATCATTCACTGAGGACTCGTGTGTCAAGACAGGCTAAAGTCAGGTTTTCCAGGTACAGGTCTGAACCAAAAATGAGAGATCACATGTGTGAAACCAGATAAATAAGTTCAAAGTACTCTAAAAGCTGAAACACACAACAATTCCAAAGCAGAATCTTGCATAGGCATGGTAATCTTCTAATCCTATCTTGGAAGACAAAACTGTCCTCACTGATGCCATCTTGGTTGTAAACAACTGACAGTTCACATTTATTGGAATAAAGAACTCAATGGGTTTAAAGATGGATGGGTTTACTCAGCTTGTGATGTGAACCACCCAAAAAAGCATGGGTAGTCAGTATGATGCAGCAGAGATCTCACCTGACAGGATTATTTTTTATTAGCTGCATACTGCTTATCAAACCTCATCAAAGAGACCAGAGCATTTCTATTTACACTCAAGTGTCTGTCAGACTCCTCAGTTCATTGCACTCAGCTTCAAGCCAGGGCTCACAGAAAAAAAGTGTATGTGGCAAGCACAAGATGAAACAAGCAGACTCAGTGAAGATCTAACAGCATCAGTATAATACTCGAATAACTCCTCTGGCCTACCTTGACAAACTGGTTGATCACAGTAGCAAATTGGTAAGAAGTTAAAACATGAAACTTGATGTATTTCAACACTTCAAGACTTGAGGTGTATAAAACAACTGTGAAGTAAACAAGGTGATGGTCTGATCATGAAACTCCAGAATTCAAAAGCTACAGCCACAGGTTCAACATCATCACATAAGCTGAGGTCACCCACCACTATCCAGTTTAGGAACCCCTTTACAGTGAGTCAGTGAGGAGCTCTGTGAACTCATGTAGGAATGTTCTCACAGTGTCACTTGGATGGTAGATGAGGAGAGTCTCAAAGTTTTCTCCTGCACCCATGACATACTCAGGAGAGTTGATACCCCCAGTCACTGCCTTGGTCTGTTGCAGTGGAGACAAAAAACAAATTGTTACTTCACCCCTGCAGCCTTTTCCAGTGTAAAGCACTGGATTATAAAGAAATTGAGAGCATGACAGCCACCAGGTGTGGACCACACTTTTATCTAACCAGGTCTCCACAATAACAGCCAGTGCAGAATCATTACAAAACAGTAATGGTCTTGTTGCAGATAGACCTCAAATTAAAGTAAAGCACTCTAAAAGAGACAAGTGTTTTCCCAGTCCATGATATCTTTCCACTTAAAGCATCTGGTTTCTTATGTATATCATGCAAAACAAAGTCTGTCTACATGATATTTCGGGTCTGTATCACAAAATCGAACTTCCAAAATGTCGAACACCATAAGTTCGAACTTGGAAGATCGAATTTGGATAACATCAAAACTTCAAAACAGCAAATTATTTTTCCAGGAGAAAAAATCGCTGTTCCAAAAAACACACATAACACAATCACACCAAACACCTTCAAAATCTACACTAAACCTAACATACACCACTATCTATGCACTATCCTTAACCCAGCCCTAACCCTAAAGTCCGTCACTACCGCACACTTACCTGACACACGCCCTAACCCTAAAGTCCATCACTACTGCACACTTACCTGACCCGCACCCTAACCCTAAAGTCCGTCACTATCGCACACTTACCTGACCCATGCCCTAACCCTAAAGTCCGTCACTACCCGTTCGTACACTTACCTTGACATGGTCCGAAAATGCTGAAGCCGCAGAAACAGCCAACCAAATTCTTTCCCTGTGAAATAATTTGGGTTTCCTCGGCTTTGACATTCTCAACTTTCAAACTACCAAGTTTGGCCTTCTGGTATTTGGCATTCTCAACATTTGATTTCACGATAAGAACCCAATATTTCATGTTAGAGCAGTGCCTGTCATCAAGATAGTTGGCATGTGCAAGCCATCAAAGTTTATCATGCTTCCAGTGCATTGCCCCATGTCTCTTTAAAATATGAAGTGACCTACAAAGACAGAAGATAGCCAAAGGGAGTCTATGAGGACACAAAGGGTGAAGGATCAGAAAGTGGTCTGCAGAATAGCAAGTAGCATCCTTGCCCACAGGATAACTGATGATAAATTAGAAGTCACCAGTAAAATAAAACTAATAAAATTCCACAACAAAAAAATAGTGGAACTTGTTAACAACTTCAGGTATCTGGGAAGTGTGGTTGAGAAGAAGGGAAGTCTGAATAAGGAGGTCAAAGCTAGAATCAAAGAGGTTGTAGCACAGAGTTTCAGTGATAGTGTGTGACAAAAGAATGCCAAACAAGCTGAAAAATAAAGTGCACTAAACAGTGGTGCAAAGAGTACTTCTGTTTGGTACAGAAATCTGGGCGATGAAGGCAGAGCAATTGAGAAAGCTAGAGGTGATGGAGATGAAGTGCATGAAATGGGTGGTAAGATGCACACTATGGGATGGATGAAGGAATAATGACATTAAAGAAGAAGCCAAAGTAGCTCCAATTGCAGAAAAGGTCAAAGAGAACAAATTGCAGTGGTTTAGGCACTTGTTCAGGAAAGCAGAACATGATTTGGTGAAAAAGATTTGGGAGAGACAGGAAGAAGACAAAGAAGAAATGAAGACTTACGGCAAATTGATGGATTTTGTGTGAGAGAAAACTCAAGACAGTCATGCATGACTCTCAAAAAAGATAAAGTGGCAACAGGCTACTGAATTAAGAGAGGTGGTGAACATTAGCCCTGTGGAGAGAATGGGGAAAAGAGGGTGTTGATGATGATGATGAACAGAATAGCCATGTATAGTAAAATATGAGTTAAAAACCTAATAAATAAGTTATAACACATAATCTTCTTAACAGTTTGATAAAACAAAAAGAGATAAGTTAAAATAGCACAGCTGGAGGTTCAAATAGACCAAGCTGAAAACATGCCTTTTATGGTCTGTCATTAGCTAGGATCCCAGAAAAATTGGCTAGCAAACAGCATATCAAGAATTTTCACTGCAGGCAAGCTATTCAAATAAAACTGCATTACATCCCAAAACAGCCACAATCGCATCAGGTAAGAAGACTTGTAAAATGGCAGAGACTAACGTTCAGGGGGAAAAAAAAGGCAGAAAATCAAACAACTGCTAACGGTGAAATAATAAATATGAAGTGCCAAGACCAAGCTGTAACACATACAAAAGTTAGCCAGTAATCCCAGCAATACTACTTTGATTTGTCTGTCTGGTTTTAATAAGTTCCCGAAGGTCTGCCTTTTACACTTGCCTGGTTAAAGGCATAACCTGCTGAAGCAAATCACTCAAAGCTTCAACCAGACAAGCTTCAACCAGACAAACAAAAAAAAGTATTTTTTGCGAGCCTCCTCACCCCCCCCCAATATGGGGGAATTTGCCCCTCCTCACTCCTCCTACTTAAATATACCAACTCTGGGGTCACACAACCATAGAGAAAAATGAAAACAAAAAATATTTTGAATAATTGCAGATGCAGAAATTAAACCAGCAGCTATAACGACTGCCTGTGAGAAACAAGGATTAGTGAATTGTAAAATAAAGACATGCACAGTGGTGTATGTGGTGCAGCTGTTAACATTGCTGCCTCACAGCAAGAGGTTCTCCGGTTCTTTTTTTGGCTGGGGTGCCTTCTCTGTGGAGTCTGTATGCCCTCCCTGTGTTGAGTGGGTTTCCTCCCAAATTACAAAGACATGCATTTGGAGCATTTCTCCCTGGGCCTCTGCTGAAAATTGATTCATTCCAAGTTGGACTTTCATGGTAAACAAATGTTAAATAAAAAAAAATAAACTTGTTGAGCTGCAGTCTTTCTTCAGTTCAAACTTGGCTAAGGACAGGGAAGCCAATCCAAGCATCGAAAATATGTTTACCTCTCAACTGTCCAGATTTTTGCAGAATGACAAATTGTGCCTCATATATTTGGTCTGTTCCTCATACAATTTGTGGTTTTCTGGCAAATCAGTGAACACTGAAGTCACTAAATAATGATGTAGATTAGAGTTTCAGATTTGATATGCTTCAGAAAATGCATGCTAACACAAACCCTGTTTCTGGCAACTTTCTAAATTTATAAAAGCAATATTTAAAATATGTCCATATTTTGGGGGGGGGGTTGTTTCCCCATTAGTTTAGGCTTTATCTAGATTTCTTTAAAAAGTTGAGAGGTATGCTTCATCTTGAAATCTTCTACAAAATGCCGAGACCAGATTTTTGCACGTAGAACAATTAACTAAAAAATCCAGATACCAGAGCACCAAAACACATATTTTTCTTCATAACCCACAGAAAGAGACTATTCTTTCAACTCCAAGAGTACAAACTGATAAACCAGAATACTGGAATAGGAATCCCATAAGATAGCAGGAAACATAGAATCAACAAGGAAATAAATGAACATCAGCTTCTTTAAAATCAGTAAGAGTTGAGATACATACCTTTCAAACTCTAAGCACATGAAATATGGACAAAGCCAAAAATAATAGAGGGGCAAAGGTTCAAAACCAGGGACAAATGTTAAATATTGCTCTTATAAACATAGAAAGTTGCTAAAATAGTTTTTTTTAATTAGTGTGCATTTTCAGATGGATATGAAATCTGAAACTCAAAAGTATGTCATTATTTAGTGACTTCAATCCTCAGCGATTTTCCAGAGAACAACAGATTTTATGTAGAACAGACCAAAAATATATGGAAAAAATCTTGACATTTTGCAAAATTCTGGAGAGTTGAGATGCATACCATGATAAATATAGTGGTGGTGATACAGTTGTTCATAAATTACTCAAAAAATAAAATATGCTTGTAAAGAAAACAATAAGCAAGCAATTTAATTGTAAATTTGGCTTAATAGTTTGACATTTTAGTAGAAAAATTCTGCAATATTGAGAACAGTGTTAAATGTAGAACAATGTTGGTGGCATGAACTAGCACATTCAAAAAAAGGCATGCTGTGGAAAGCAGAACAAATCTCAGTTAGGCTAGGCAGCTAATCACAACAATCTTGCCTAGGTCAAGGTGAATGGTGACTAGTTGGCAGTGCTATTCCTCTCCTCAACCGAGCATCTAGAAGGAATGGTATCAGTTCTGATGACATTACTACAGAGTGTCTGACTGATCTTCCTCCCAAGGTGCTCTAGTACAAAGAACATGACCCTTCTTGTGTATGGCTATGGGGCTTATTATAGACATCCTATGCCTTGCAGGGAAATCCAATATCAACTCACCATTTGGTTTCAGATCTGGAAGACTGTTCTCCCCATTAATGTCCCTCCAGGTTTCCGTATCATTCCCCATGTGAGTGTTGAAGTGTTGCAGCAAAAGTATGCAATGAGCTAACAGCACCCTGCTGAGCACCTTAGCTACCTTTCTAAGAAGGATGATGTTTGGTGCTCGAGCACAGGGAATTGTCAGTACTTCCTTTCTGTGGCTTGCAGCTACATCAGGGCATCCCTTTTATCTACAAAAAAAAAAAATCCAAGTGTATAACTGTCAGCTGGGGAATTCTGAGAATCGCACACTTGCCTGAGGGTTTGTCATGATGATTAAAGTCAGAGTAGTAGTAACCACCCTGGTGAAGAAGTCTGCTTCCAGACCTAATACTATGGATAGTGATGAGTCTAATTGTATCAAGCTAGTACCTTTCCATTTCTTGCAGCAGCTCATGTTACGTCCCCACCAAAGAGATGACATTTCATAAACCTAAAGTGAATGTCAATTATAAAGGCCTTGTCTGAATTTATCTTAGCACTGCCTGTGCCCTGCCAGCTGGCACTGTATCTAACCTCCACTATACATCTTGTGGGAGGTGAGCACTAAAGATGGCTCCAAATAGCCATTTTCAGTTAATGTCAGCCATGCTATAACATGGTTCAGGCACCAGCTACTCATCAGAGGACATCACCCCAGTTCAGGTTTCAACTGTGAGTTCCAGGATGTTGAATCCTGGCAGTGTCCTTTTATACTGATTTAGAAATAAACAGAAGGGCACTTTTTGTCACTTTCTTTATCTTGACCCTCACCTCCACACTTCTTTGACATTCAAGGCCTTATAAGGACACAAGGCTACAGATAACATGTATATGAGGTTCACTGAGATATGTAAGCCCATCCACCATGAGAAGGTGACACATCACTAAGAGTCATTTACAGAAAAAAGTTATAATAACAAAAGAACATAATCTGAAGACAGGGGCTCAGGAGTTACATCAGGGAATATGTTTGTCTACAAAGGTGGAATATATTTGTAATATTTATTATGATGAACTTGTAAGAATCAAAGGGAAATAATAGAATATAAAAATGTGTGGAACATAAAGAGGGAATGGAGGAGGAGTACCTTTGAGAAATGACAATAATTAAGCATGGCATGAGGCTGGTATGGGGAAACATAAGCAGTATTGAGAGGGAGCATTATTATAGAGAAAAAGCTCCAGCATGGCATCTAGGACATACACTGTGGAGGAGCTCAAGAGTGCAGAATAGCAAGCTCTGTCAATTCATGGATCCAGAGAAATTACTTTGATCCACTAATGTATGCAAGAAATGGGCAAACTGAGTGGGTCTAACAGTTGCTGTCATTGTCAATATTGCTACTGGTTATCAAACGTTGCCAGTTAAATTGGTTAGTTGGTAAGAAAAGTGATATATAAAGATGGTGAGATCAACACGCAGGTGGATGCATCCCCCATACACACAATTTTTTGGGCTACACATAAATACACATATTATTTTGGATTCATATTCCTGATTGTTTTAAATCATCATCATCATCTTTTGGCTGTTCCCGTTAGAGGTCGCCACAACAGATCATCTGTTTCCATTTCTTCCTGTCCTCTGCATCTTGCTCTGTTACACCAACCACCTGCATGTCCTCTCTCACCACATCCACAAACCTTATCTTAGGCCTTCCTCTTTTCCTGTTACCTGGTAGCTTTATCCTTAGCATCTTTTTCCCAATATAATCAGCATTCCTCCTCAGCACATGTCCAAACCAACGTAATCTTGCCTCTCTGGCTTTGTTTCCAAACTTTCCAACCTGGGCTGACCCTCTAATATACTTATTCCTAATCCTGTCTACCCTCGTCACACCCAGTGCAAACCTTAACATTCCTGATTGTTTTAAATGTGTTACCAAATTGTTTAAAATTATATTATAGCTTAATAAAGCAACATTTTATGTGCATGACTGTTTTAAATTTGAGTAACTGTGAAGAAAAAATCCATAAAGAAGTAAAACAAAATTTACTAATCAATAATAAAAATACCCATTTCAGAGTATTTCAGTCATAAAGGACTACTCAAACTGCTGTCATTATACACTGTCTATAGCCGTTAATTTCAGTCAACTCGTGTATTCATAAGATGTCAGATTGCACTAAAATGGCCACAATAAAGTATTCCAATTTGCTTTACACTAAAACCAGACTACTGATTGTTTAACTTGATGATCATAGATGGTCAGTTGTTCCAATCATGGACACAAGAATGCATTTCAAGTTTATTTCATATACACAGCAGCAAGACAGCAATGTATTTCAACTTATTTAACACAAATGTGTGCTAGTCCTGCAAAGCCAGATTGTTTAAAATGAGCAAGTGACAAAGGATTATGTTACTTTTTATCCAGAAATGGCCTCCACCCCAGCAGTTATAACCACGTTGCTGTGTACACTTCATCTGACTGTGATAAAAAAATATCTTCTCTCAACTTCTTCACTCAAGAATTAGAGGCAAAGCCAAAAAAATAACAAAGGACAGATTTTTAATACTGCACTCAAATACTTAGAATGTTGCTAGAATAACAGTTATGCATTGGCATGTATATATATATATATATATATATATATATATATATATATATATATATATATGGATCTACGTTGAAATAACATTTCAAAATGCCGTTGACCAAAAGATTGAGAACAGAATGTCAAAACTTCAATATCCTGACACTACAAAACATCAGCTCCCAAAATACCAAACACAAAGCTAAATTTCCTACCCCACATCACAAAACAGACACCAACAAATACAAACAAACCACCACCTACTTCTCTATATTTAAGCGGGGGGGGGGCAAGCCCCCCACACCCCCTGCAAATTAAATATACCAACTCCAAGATCACACTACAGTGAAGGAAAGGTAAATTTCCCGAGTTTCACTTTACCACGATCTCCATATATGTTCAAATAATTTCTGGAATAGGCAACTGTCCCCTTTGCAAAACACCTACATACTGCCACTGCAAACACATCCAAACCTAATCACTTTTCCTGGCACCGCAAATAGCACTCACAATTTCCTTGCAAATAAGTCTTCTTTCTTACCCTTTTCTTCATAAGTTGTACTACACAAGCTAACAAATTCCCTTCACCATTAAACATAATGTCTGCCATGTCTCTTTACTACAATGTGTGAGTTTTTAAAGTGATGCCACAGTATTCAAACTCAACAGAATACAAACGTTAACATTTTCAATGTTATCGGATTTAATGTTATAATCTTTCATTATTTTGAGCATTTGATGTTCTGGTCTCGATCTTCTGTTCTTCAGCATTTTGAAATTTCATTATTTCAAAGTAGGTCCATATATATATATATATATATATATATATATATATATATATATATATATATATATATATATATGTGTGTGTGTGTGTGGTTTACTATCAAAATCAAGAAAAACCTATTGATGAATGGTTACATTGTTGAACCACAGCACTGGAAACCGTCACACCGACTGCTCTGCCTGTTGAAATGTTCGAAAGTCAGGAATCGACGTTCGGTATTACTTTTACCAGTCACCATCCAGTAAAAATAGTATTCACATGGCATACAAATTTATACTGTTGGTTCAGTGGCTGGGTGCCTGCATTGGTCACCTGGAAAGGTTTCTCTTGTAACTAAGAGTTGCACCAATGCCCATCCCTGTCACCAACAACTCAAGCAAGACTCAGGATGCTGGAAAGGGTACTATCTGACATTCCTCCATGGGGATCACAACTTCCACCCATGGAGATCACATGGACAGTGTGACATAGGTGACCATACTTAAAATATGCCCCATTCCATTGCAGCCCTATCTGAACCATCAGCTCCCTCACCACCTCTGTCAGTTTCCCTGTGGGGTTTCAACCCCCCCACCCCTGGCAGATTCACTGATGGGAATGATAGTGTTCCCAGATGGTAAAACACCACCAGAGGTGGGAGAGGTGGACACCTCACTATTTCCTGGTGTAGCCACTGTAAAAGCAGCCTATTATTGTTGCCTGGGGAAGATGCAGGAGCTAGCTAGGCCTGCTGGGGAACTGTAAACCTAGGCCTAGCCACTGACACAGTTGTGGCAGCTGCTGTACATAATCTGAAACTACAGGGAGAGAAATAACATAAACAACAAAATAAGTTAAAAAAAAGGAGAGTAACAAAGAAGAGACAGAGACCTACAAAGATTGGTATCAAATCAATATACTAGCTCTGAAATATATATGACTAATGGCATCATACAAATTATAAGTACAGCTACAAAACCTAAAAAAACTGATTAGCAGCATGGTTGTCTGATATGTTAAGTGTGCTATGCTGCGAAGTGCTATCCTAACATTCCGGTCACAGGTAAACATTCTAAATGTGTATTATACTACCTAGAAAGTGCTGTGACCTCACTATGAGACACCGACCACTTGAACTTGTGTACTTAAGATGTACTGTAGCACTTGCATGCGTGTCTGCCTACAACTGGAAAAGTAACATACACTCCCTGATTAACAGTTCAGACATCCTCCGAACAGCAAACAAACCTCAGCACCAATGCCTATACATCTAAACATATCCACACCTACCACAATGGGGTGATTAATATCAAAGTCAGATCATGGTCAAATGAGGGCCTAGGCAGAATAATGGACTAGCTCCCCTCAGCCATTCCAGTGTCCGATTACTTAGCTGTCTCTCCCTAATTACCATAAACACAGTTCAAATTTGTTAGAGTGCATACTATTCTTCAAATTTACAGTGATTTTACAGATTTAATTTTAATTTAAAAACTTTTATTTCATATTTTATTGCACAAACACTGATAGCTATTTGCTAAACAAAACAGTCTCACAGTAGAAACAGACTTAGCCTGAGCAACTGTAAACTTCTCTTCTCTTGAAACTCACATTCACTGAAAATGCACTTAATATCACATTGGGTAAACATTAGACAATTGGTCTGGAGACTATTACAAGCCTAGCCCGTGACCTTAGGTGAGAATCAAATAATGTGCATTGTATCTATGAAGTGAAGATCTTAACCATTAAGGCAAATCCACCCATCCCATTGAAAATGTATGTTAGATTCATTGAAAATATATCTGGCCAGTGCCATATACCTTGGTCCCCAGAGTTTTTTTTCAAATCATGAGCCCCCTGCACATATTTTACAACCATGCATAAATGCATGTGTTCTTTGATTCACATTCCTGACTGTCAACTAATAGTTCTTATTTAATACAGGAGTATATGTTAGAGCGCGTTTTAAATTTGTAGTTTTGAACTTTTTTTTCCAATAAACAGTGAAACAAAATCAATGAACCATTAACGACAAGAGTACTCAGTTTAGAGTACTTCAACTAGAAAAGGACACTCAGTCTGCTGTCATTTTAATCTACCGTTATCCATACTTAACAATTACAGTCACTTTATCGACCACAATTCCAATTTGCTTTAAACAAATGTACACTAATCCTGCAAAGACAGCCTAATGACCTGTTAGCTTTATTAACTCAGCAGGTCAGTCATTTTAATCCACAGACATTCCTCAAACCCATTTATAGCTACGTTGTTGACCACATCCTTCTCAGGTGTCTGTGTCAAAAAAATAAATAAATAAAAGAAATAATGATGATCAAAGGCACATTTCAAATTTGTTTCAAACACACAGTAGCCAAGTACTCCAACTTGATTGACACATACACATGCACACTTGCGCTGCAAAGTCAGATTACATGCTATTTAAAAATGACCAGATGAAAAAAGCATAAGGCACTTTCATCCACAGACAGCCCCCCCCCCCATCAACACTTATAAACATTTTATTGACTGTGTACACCCATTATTGTTATGAAGAAATAAATTATAATTAATTTACTGGCATTGTACCATAAGATTCGGCCATGTGTAGAACAGTCTAAATATGAAAAATATTAACCAACTAATAACATATGCTAAGTCAATATGCATAATCTCTGCAGAAGTAAAAGTCATCTGAATAATTTCGGGTTCCTATTACATAGTATAACTTGTACAAGTTCGAACCCCATATAGTCGAGATCATAAGTTCGAACTTGCACAAGTTCAAGCATTTAAACGGAAATCTCCGTAAGGGGAGGTTTCCGTTCATTTTAATGTAGTGCGATCTCGGAATTGGTATATTTAAGTAGTGGGGGGTGCAGGAGGGCTTGCCCCCTGCTTACAACAGTTTATTTTGTTTTTACTTTTTTTTTTATTATTTTATCATTAGTCGAAGTTTTGTAACTTCGAACGGAATGGTTCAAACATTCCATATTCAAAGTTATAAAACTTCGACTATGTGATATAGACCCAATAATTCCACATTAAGCAGAACTATTACTAATTCAGAGGCTGCTGCTAGCAAACAACTTTGCATTTCAGTGCTTCATCTACAAATGCAGCTCCTGCTGTCCTTGAAGAATAAATTGCCTATATGGCATTAAAAATGGTGCACTTGTGATATTCCCATAACATTTCCTGAAGTAGATCAGCTATGCAATAGGGAATGGCTGGCAAACAATGACAACAGTTTCGTAGTTACTTGACATGCAGTCCTCCTGGTGACCATTAAGGAACCCAGACCAAATTCCCAATTGCTCCAAAGCACTGTCTAGTTAAATGACTTGTTTAATGTCACACAGTAGGGGAATGAAAATAGAAAGAAACCCTGCACCCTTAGCTCAAGAAGCAACCCATTAACATATTAGAGTTTCAGCCCTCTGCACTAAATGCCAGAGTAACAGTTTTTAACTAAATTCAGAAATCCTTAACAATCCAGTCTTGTAGAAAAGACTTATCACAATAATGTGCGACAATGACTACATAATGGATGCTGAAGATCAGACGGTGCTGGTCATCCTTCCAGATAATGCAGACTATATGACCTGACAAATGTCAAACCCATTTACATTTGCTGGAGGATTTAAAGAAGGTCCTGAAAAATATATTACTAAAATATAACATGTTTAGACTACTAAAATCAAACAGGTTTAGACTATATTACACAGTCTAGGCCTATTAGTGAATTAACTCATTCTGTAGTGCAAGGAATAAAGCAAAACAGTTTGACAATATAAACATTGCAGCAACTTTTGTTCAACAGCCCACAATTCACATAAAAATCAGAAATATTTCTGCATATAGTATATTTTTTGGGTGTGGTCATCCAATTTTGGACCTCCCTATCTCTTCTCTTCACTGTCATCAGGAAAAGCTATTTTTTCTGACATAACAGGTCTGTCCTACTTGAATACCCTAATAATGCCCTATAATTGCAGCATACACCAATATAGTCAACAGATCTAGATCATGGACAACTAGAGCCTATGCAGCGTAATGAATCAGGTCCCCGATAGCCTTAATAATATTCCATTACTTGGCTGTCTCTTCCTAATTACAAATAAACATTATTTAAATGTGTCGGTGTATATGGTTTACTCTTAAAACATCGAACATCAGAACGTAAACCGTTCAAAAATGTGGTTTACAGGTTCGATGTTTGTAATATTAATTAGGTCGAAATATCGGCAAACTAATTAAGGTGAAGTCAAATTCGTCTTCTGAAGTCTGTTGTCCCCTTTACAGCAGGACGCATAGACCAGAGCCATACTGCACAACGCTGACAGTAATGTTTTTGCAGGGGGGGGCAAGTCCCCCTGCACCTCTCCTGTGGGGGGCTGCACCCCCACACACCCTGCCACTTACATATTCCAACTCCAAGATTGTACTACAATGTGGAAAAGGGTAAACCTCCCGATCCCCACTGTCCGGTGATCTCAATACGAAATATCATGTACTCGAGCCAGTTTCATATTACGTATTATGCTGATGGTGTAAAGGTCAACTGCATAGTGTCAAATGCTGTAATAGAGTCAGTCTTCCAGGGTCGACATTTCACACACCTTTTAAAGGTATGTCTGCATTTTGAGGATCGCACTTTTCACTTTCACATAAGGCACATTCGACATTATAACAGTAAACTGTGTACACACTATTTTCTTCTTTACTTTTACAATTATCACAGACATTTGGATTTCATTTAAATATTTTATTTCAAATTTTACATAAAACACTGACAGCCATTTTTAAAACAAAACAAGCAAAACAAATTAAAAACAACATTCATATTGAAAACAAATTTAGCATGAGAAACAGTAAGCTTCCTTTCCCTTGAAATAATGCATCTGGCAAGCCATTAAACTACATACTCAAATAGGGTCTATGTGAAGGCTGCAGGAATTCAAAAAAGAAATGGATGGATGGATGGATATGCTAACAGCCTGGGACAGCCTGCTGGAGACAAGTGCCTCTTTCAGGAGCAGCCCACGAGTACTCTCTGGTGAAATAACTCGGCAGGGTCATACAAAAGACAAATGAAGATTGAGACAATCAAACTATGTACTATAAGAAGCATCTCTAACAACTCATAGCCTTACTCATCTACATTAAGTACTAGACAAACAGTGCATTCTACACGTCTCGGCCTGCAAAAAACAAGCTAAAGCAAAAATGTATTCATAGTTAAAATAGTGACAAACTCAGACTGCATGCTGTCCAATTTATTTGCAGCTAAATAATAAACACAGTGTCAATATTAACGAAACCAAGGATCACATCTGAAGAACACGGCTCATATGATGATGCTCCTGTTTTCTACAATCAGCTTCCTTCCTTTACACCATAACTATTTTGGTTCATAGGTAGTTACTAGGCTTGCAGTGCAGGGGACTACTGAGGAGCATAGCCAAAATTTCCAGTTGCCCAAAAACACTGACTGGTTAAGTGACTTGTTCAAAGACAGGGCATAAATATGAGGTAAAATCATAGGTGTTCTGCAAAACTGGAGACAGATTAAGAGCAGACTCCTCTAAATCACTTAAAAAGTTAATAGAACAGGTTTTGCATCAATGTGCATTTTTGGGAACCACAAAAACTGTGAACTCTAATGACTGACATTGACTGACTGTAATCCTGAGTTATTTACTAAAGGGGAAATAATAAAGATTATACAACCCCCCCCCATTAATATTCAAAAACGTGCATGCTGATTGGTCAGTGTGCACTGTGTAAATCAGAGTTATAGTAATGGAAAATGTTACTATAACTCTTTTTTTCTCACTGTTTCGCTAGGTTAAACGAGTTTAACATAGCGAGACAGCTTTAAAAAAAGCAACGGAGATTCTCCTTTGCTTTTTTAAAGCTGTCTCGCTATGTTAAACTCCTTTAACATAGCGAGACAGTTTGTAAAAAGCTTCGCCCTCGTGACCAAACCACACCAACCGTGGGTAAATCCAGCATTGCCCACACCCAGGTGTGGGTTATTGCTATAATAAAGGATGACAGTTTGTGTGGGGGATTAAGTCTCTCTATTGGGTTTGATACTGATCAAATCACTTAACTAGCCATCTCGCCTAAGTGGGTCATTACACATACACATAGACCCACACAGCTTCTTGCTCACTACAAAAGAAATGCACTTACATTAAAAGCTGTTCACACACAGGTTCCTTGTTGCAGCTTCCCTTTAGCTTGTTTCTTAGTGCTAGTCCACAGATAAGGTTTGGTTCTTAGCTGCTTGCTATTGTCCATGTCCGTTCTGCAGAAAAGAGATTCAATATACTTCTATATTGTAGGGCTGATCTGCTTGCTATTCAAAATGCACTCCATGTGAGAGGTAAATCTTGCGTGCCAATTCCTAGACATTTCTACATGAAGGAAACCATTTGAGGTTTGGACGCAGATCAAATATTATCTGATTTGGATGCTAATCAGAAATCCATGAGTATTGTATTTTTGTAGGATATTCTTTCTTTTTTTTAATTAATATAGTATTGCAGGGCTCTGCAGCCAGCACCAAGCCCTAGGAGTAGGAGATGATTCGCCTGTGTGGTCTCCTGAGCTATAGATTCAAATATAATCATTTAGGTACACGTTTACAGACTATAATGTATTAAGCAAGAAAACAATCCTCTGGAGTGGACAGATTATTACAATATTCCTCAGATGCCCTTACTCTGACCTCTTTTTCCTGTCAGCTCAAAAGATAAGGATGGCACCTCCACAGGTCATTGTAGTGGTGCCTGCACTGCTCACCACAGTGAGCTATGCCAGTGGCATCTGATGCAGCTTTGACAAGACAGCGCCAGGCATCCACCTTACAATGAGAACCCTCAAAGTTATCCCTAGGCAAGCATCCACGGTTGTCCCTGTGCAACAAATACAGGAAGATTTTTGATTCCTTACTGCCACATACAATGCCATTAGAAGCCATGGACATACTCCAGGTCTAAGTCCAGAGAATAATGAATGGCCACTCATGCTCATGCTGGTTTTGTGCTTCTGCATGGGCCATGCAACATAGGGCATCTTAGTAATGTGAACTTTCATGGTATGTCTCGAATGTAGTACTCAAAATGTTGACATGTCCAAGTCATATAAAGGTGTGAGAAATGGCAAATAATGTATACACTACATTAGATTTGTGAGTAAATGTGCTCTTTAGGACTTCCATTCACTGTAGATGTGAAATATATTACATGATGTCCCTGTTGGAGTCATCATCCTGCCCATATATTTTCACTGCACTTTGCAGGTGATCCTGCGAGCTCACTAGAGAGAAAGAAGCTCCAAGCATGACTATGCCACAGGAACAATAATGCACAGAAAGAGAAATTCAGAAACATTCATGAGTTGTGCCATCTCTAGCAAAAGTAGCATGCTCAGATTCTCAGATTTACATGACATAAAGCCTGGTGACCACCAAAAGACTCATCTCACTATGGAAGATTATTGGCAGCAACTCAGTGTTGTCAGAGGTGCATGAAATTTCTGAAAATATCTGCTTTGTGAGGTAACCCTTAACGTTTTCTGACTTTTCCCTAAGCTGCTTTGCTTCAGCAGCTACTTCTTTGTAGAACTGTACATGATGTGTGGAGTTTGAATGTAGTTGGACTATTTGTAGGCTACTGCTGCAGTAAAACGTGCATTCAAAGCAGGCATGCCCATCAAAAGGGGAGATTACCTAGGGTCAAACTACTAGAAGTGAAGGAGTAACAGCATTAAAAAAGAAAAAAAATTTACATTGGCTACTATGTGTGAGATTCCCAATGATATTACTGCTTTCTGTTTGTTACTGCTGGCATTGCTATAGGTTATTCTCTGACTGACTGACTGTTTTCTTTCTTACCTGCTTTGTATAACTGTATAATTGTGCTGTGTACACCATTATTCTCGAGGGTTACTCTGAGCTGTGTGCCCGAGCCCTGCTGATCTATAGAGTTGTGAAATATTTCAACTTGATTTGATTTAAACTAACATGCACTACATCAGGAAAGCACATATTTTAATACTTAGTTAATATTACAGCAACTCAAATTGTTTCTGCTGTTTTTTTATTGCCATTTTATTGCCATTTTTGATTTGGACACAGCATAACTGGCTTAGTGTTTGAGGACCGTTTACAACTTAACTGTAGTAGGTATCTCATGAGAGAATCTAGTATTACTGCTGTTCCTGTTGACATTGTTGTAAGTTAGTCTCTGATTGTTTTTTTTTTTCTCCAGGTTTGTATTGCTTGCTCTCTGCTTGGCTGAGCTGTTCACAGCTCAGAGATAGGGTACAGTAAGTCCATGGAACTAATCTGAAACTATAGCCTTTTTTATTTCCCATACACAGTAGACCTGTTTCAAATGTGGACAGCTGTGGACCACAGAAATGCCAGTACAGAAAAAAATGGATACAGGAACTGTACTTCTTAAATGTGTTCCATCAGACTTTGTGCCCAGGGTGGTTGCCCCCTTCACATTGTTATTCTTCTTCCAAGTACCATATATTTGTTTTAGTTTAGTTAAGCAGTATTTTTTTGCTATTACTCAAGTTTATATGGGAGAAGTAGTCTGATTGTTGTTTTTTCAGTATTAGGGATCAGAAGTAGTCTGATTGTTGTAGTTTTTGCAGTATTAGGGATCAGAAGTAGTCTGATTGTTGTAGTTTTTGCAGTATTAGGGATCAGAAGTAGTTTGATTGTTGTTGTTTTTGCAGTATTAGGGATCAGAAGTAGTCTGATTTTTGTTGTTTTTGCAGTATTAGGGATCAGAAGTGGTCTGATAGTTGTTGTTTTTGCAGTACTGTGAGAGACTGGTTTGAATTTAATAAGACCATGTCATCAGCATAAACTAAAAGTGGGAGGTGAGGAAGATCTAAGGACACATTTTTAATGCAGATAAAGAATAAAACAAGAGCTAGAATGGATTCCTGTGGAACTCCATGTTAAATATTATCTGAGGGTGAGACTAAAATCATGAGCTTTGACACTGAAGTGACAATTTGTAATATAACTTTGGAACCATTCAAGAGTGTCACAACCGATGTCTATAACAAGCAAATAGTGCAATAGCATATTGTGATTAACCTGATCAAATGCTTTGTTAAGGTCAATAAAAATGTCACCTGTAAATTTTTCATCAGAATTTCATTTGTAAGAGTCCATAGAGCTGTAAGTTGTAAGCTGTTTTATATATATATATAAATATATATATATATATATATATATATATATATATATATATATATATATATATATATATATATATATATATATATGGATCTAGGATGTTTGCTCGACTGAGCAAACGACCAAAATCCAAATGGCTGGGCATACTTACGCGAAAGTGCTATTCACCGAAGCAGCACTTTCACATAAGTATGACTGTTGCCGAGGCTGTACTACGGTGCGGGTAAGTGAAATTTCACTTTTCCCCACTGTAGTGCGGTCTTGGAGGGAGAATATTAAAGTAGGGGGGGTGTGGGAGGCACAGCCCCCCACACAGGGGGGTGCAGAGGTGCAAAGCCCCCCTGCTAAAATGTAAATGAAGTGTTTTTTTTTTCACCCACTTTAAAGAAAGCACTTTTTCAATAAAAGCACTTTCGTTAAAGTGTGCTCGGGTTTTATGGAATCGGACATTTGCTCAGTCGAGCAAACGTCCTAGATCCATATATATATATATATATATATATATATATATATATATATATATATATATATTCACTTCAGAAGCTTGAAATACTGAAATATCGAAATTCAGTATTTCAAGCCTATAAAGTGGAATCCTGAGAACAACGAAAGATCACAAATGTGAAATTCAAAACCTTGAATACAGGCGGTTTTGAATTTTGCGCTTCTGAGGTTTTGCTGTGGTTATGGATTCAGGTAAGTGTGTGTGTGTGTGTGTGTGTGTGTGTGTGTGTGTGTGTGTGTGTGTGTGTGTGTGTGTGTGTGTGTGTGTTAAGGGTTTTGGGTAGAGGCTGTGGTTTGTGTCAGTGTGTTTTGTTGCTGCGATGTGTGTGTGTGTGCAAGGAGAATATAGCTTGTGTGGTGGTGTTTTGTGTGTAGTGCGACCTCGGAGTGAGAATATTTAAGTAGGGGGATGTGGGGTGTTGGGGGGGTTTGCCCCCCTTCTTTTATGTAGTAGAGAGCTTGTGTTTGTGTGTGGGGAGGATGGTGTGTGTGTGTGTGTGTGTGTGTGTGTGTGTGTGTGTGTGTGTGTGTGTGTGTGTGTGTGTGTGTGTGTGTGTGTGTAGAAGCATGAAATTCAAAATCTCCCATGTGCGAGATTTTGAATTTCACGGTTCTGAGTTTTTTGTGGTTTCAAAAATTCGACTTTATAGCTTCAAAATATTAAATTTTGATATTTCATTATTATATATATATATATATATATATATATATATATATATATATGTATACACACATACACACAGCGGATATAAAACGTTTACACAACCCTGTTAAAATGCCAGGTTTCTGTGATATAAAAAAAAATGAGACTACAATAAATCATGTCATGCAACCAGCTTATTGTATGTTTTTTATTTTTTATATTTTTTCCCCTAACAGATTTGTTTTTTTTTCAATTGAATTGTACAGGTTATAGGTCACATTAAAGGTGGGAATA